>NW_027366336.1:0-74852 GCF_046119375.1 Phyllobates terribilis | reverse complement strand
TTTTGCCATTGAAAAACATCATGTTATTTATATACCAGAAATGTTTGAAGCTACTGACTGAATGAAAGGAGCTGGCATCTCACTCTCTTTGAATCTTCTTTATCATGCTAAGAGGAGCAGGAAAAAGCAAAAAATTTCAGAATTGCACCTTGCAATGTGGAGAAATTACTGTTTGTGCATTTACAATATTCATTGATTTTTACCATTGAAAAACGTCCAGAAATGATTGAAGCTACTGACTGAATGAAAGTAGCTGGCATCTCACTCTCTTTGAATTTTCTTTATCATGCTAAGAGGAGCAGGAAAAAGCAAAAAATTTCAGACTTGCACCTTGCAATGCGGAGAAATTACTGTTTGTGCATTTACAATATTCATTGATTTTTGCCATTGAAAAACATCATGTTATTCATATACCAGAAATGTTTGAAGCTACTGACTGAATGAAAGGAGCTGGCATCTCACTCTCTTTGAATCTTCTTTATCATGCTAAGAGGAGCGGGAAAAAGCAAAAAATTTCAGAATTGCACCTTGCAATGCGGAGAAATTACTGTTTGTGCATTTACAATATTCATTGATTTTTGCCATTGAAAAACGTCCAGAAATGATTGAAGGTACTGACTGAATGAAAGGAGCTGGCATCTCACTCTCTTTGAATCTTCTTTATCATGCTAAGAGGAGCAGGAAAAAGCAAAAAATTTCAGAATTGCACCTTGCAATGCGGAGAAATTACTGTTTGTGCATTTACAATATTCATTGATTTTTGCCATTGAAAAACGTCCAGAAATGATTGAAGCTACTGACTGAATGAAAGGAGCTGGCATCTCACTCTCTTTGAATCTTCTTTATCATGCTAAGAGGAGCAGGAAAAAGCAAAAAATTTCAGAATTGCACCTTGAAATGCGGAGAAATTACAGTTTTTGCATTTACAATATTCATTGATTTTTGCCATTGAGAAACGTCCAGAAATGATTGAAGCTACTGACTGAATGAAAGGAGCTGGCATCTCACTCTCTTTGAATCTTCTTTATCATGCTAAGAGGAACAGGAAAAAGCAAAAAATTTCAGAATTGCACCTTGCAATGCGGAGAAATTACTGTTTGTGCATTTACAATATTCATTGATTTTTGCCATTGAAAAACATCATGTTATTTATATACCAGAAATGTTTGAAGCTACTGACTGAATGAAAGGAGCTGGCATCTCACTCTCTTTGAATCTTCTTTATCATGCTAAGAGGAGCAGGAAAAAGCAAAAAATTTCAGAATTGCACCTTGCAATGTGGAGAAATTACTGTTTGTGCATTTACAATATTCATTGATTTTTACCATTGAAAAACGTCCAGAAATGATTGAAGCTACTGACTGAATGAAAGTAGCTGGCATCTCACTCTCTTTGAATTTTCTTTATCATGCTAAGAGGAGCAGGAAAAAGCAAAAAATTTCAGACTTGCACCTTGCAATGCGGAGAAATTACTGTTTGTGCATTTACAATATTCATTGATTTTTGCCATTGAAAAACATCATGTTATTCATATACCAGAAATGTTTGAAGCTACTGACTGAATGAAAGGAGCTGGCATCTCACTCTCTTTGAATCTTCTTTATCATGCTAAGAGGAGCAGGAAAAAGCAAAAAATTTCAGAATTGCACCTTGCAATGCGGAGAAATTACTGTTTGTGCATTTACAATATTCATTGATTTTTGCCATTGAAAAACATCATGTTATTCATATACCAGAAATGTTTGAAGCTACTGACTGAATGAAAGGAGCTGGCATCTCACTCTCTTTGAATCTTCTTTATCATGCTAAGAGGAGCAGGAAAAAGCAAAAAATTTTAGAATTGCACCTTGCAATGTGCAGAAATTACTGTTTGTGCATTTACAATATTCATTGATTTTTACCATTGAAAAACGTCCAGAAATGATTGAAGCTACTGACTGAATGAAAGTAGCTGGCATCTCACTCTCTTTGAATCTTCTTTATCATGCTAAGAGGAGCAGGAAAAAGCAAAAAATTTCAGACTTGCACCTTGCAATGCGGAGAAATTACTGTTTGTGCATTTACAATATTCATTGATTTTTGCCATTGAAAAACATCATGTTATTCATATACCAGAAATGTTTGAAGCTACTGACTGAATGAAAGGAGCTGGCATCTCACTCTCTTTGAATCTTCTTTATCATGCTAAGAGGAGCAGGAAAAAGCAAAAAATTTCAGAATTGCACCTTGCAATGCGGAGAAATTACTGTTTGTGCATTTACAATATTCATTGATTTTTGCCATTGAAAAACGTCCAGAAATGATTGAAGCTACTGACTGAATGAAAGGAGCTGGCATCTCACTCTCTTTGAATCTTCTTTATCATGCTAAGAGGAGCAGGAAAAAGCAAAAAATTTCAGAATTGCACATTGCAATGCGGAGAAATTACTGTTTGTGCATTTACAATATTCATTGATTTTTGCCATTGAAAAACGTCCAGAAATGATTGAAGCTACTGACTGAATGAAAGGAGCTGGCATCTCACTCTCTTTGAATCTTCTTTATCATGCTAAGAGGAGCAGGAAAAAGCAAAAAATTTCAGAATTGCACCTTGCAATGCGGAGAAATTACTGTTTGTGCATTTACAATATTCATTGATTTTTGCCATTGAAAAACATGTTATTCATATACCAGAAATGTTTGAAGCTACTGACTGAATGAAAGGAGCTGGCACCTCACTCTCTTTGAATCTTCTTTATCATGCTAAGAGGAGCGGGAAAAAGCAAAAAATTTCAGAATTGCACCTTGCAATGCGGAAAAATTACTGTTTGTGCATTTACAATATTCATTGATTTTTGCCATTGAAAAACGTCCAGAAATGATTGAAGCTACTGACTGAATGAAAGGAGCTGGCATCTCACTCTCTTTGAATCTTCTTTATCATGCTAAGAGGAGCAGGAAAAAGCAAAACATTTCAGAATTGCACCTTGCAATGCGGAGAAATTACTGTTTGTGCATTTACAATATTCATTGATTTTTGCCATTGAAAAACATCCAGAAATGATTGAAGCTACTGACTGAATGAAAGGAGCTGGCATCTCACTCTCTTTGAATCTTCTTTATCATGCTAAGAGGAGCAGGAAAAAGCAAAAAATTTCAGAATTGCACCTTGCAATGCGGAGAAATTACTGTTTGTGCATTTACAATATTCATTGATTTTTGCCATTGAAAAACATCATGTTATTCATATACCAGAAATGTTTGAAGCTACTGACTGAATGAAAGGAGCTGGCATCTCACTCTCTTTGAATCTTCTTTATCATGCTAAGAGGAGCAGGAAAAAGCAAAAAATTTCAGAATTGCACCTTGCAATGTGGAGAAATTACTGTTTGTGCATTTACAATATTCATTGATTTTTACCATTGAAAAACGTCCAGAAATGATTGAAGCTACTGACTGAATGAAAGTAGCTGGCATCTCACTCTCTTTGAATCTTCTTTATCATGCTAAGAGGATCAGGAAAAAGCAAAAAATTTCAGACTTGCACCTTGCAATGCGGAGAAATTACTGTTTGTGCATTTACAATATTCATTGATTTTTGCCATTGAAAAACATCATGTTATTCATATACCAGAAATGTTTGAAGCTACTGACTGAATGAAAGGAGCTGGCATCTCACTCTCTTTGAATCTTCTTTATCATGCTAAGAGGAGCAGGAAAAAGCTAAAAATTTCAGAATTGCACCTTGCAATGCGGAGAAATTACTGTTTGTGCATTTACAATATTCATTGATTTTTGCCATTGAAAAACATCATGTTATTCATATACCAGAAATGTTTGAAGCTACTGACTGAATGAAAGGAGCTGGCATCTCAATCTCTTTGAATCTTCTTTATCATGCTAAGAGGAGCAGGATAAAGCAAAAAATTTCAGAATTGCACCTTGCAATGTGGAGAAATTACTGTTTGTGCATTTACAATATTCATTGATTTTTACCATTGAAAAACGTCCAGAAATGATTGAAGCTACTGACTGAATGAAAGTAGCTGGCATCTCACTCTCTTTGAATCTTCTTTATCATGCTAAGAGGAGCAGGAAAAAGCAAAAAATTTCAGAATTGCACCTTGCAATGCGGAGAAATTACTGTTTGTGCATTTACAATATTCATTGATTTTTGCCATTGAAAAACATGTTATTCATATACCAGAAATGTTTGAAGCTACTGACTGAATGAAAGGAGCTGGCACCTCACTCTCTTTGAATCTTCTTTATCATGCTAAGAGGAGCGGGAAAAAGCAAAAAATTTCAGAATTGCACCTTGCAATGCGTAAAAATTACTGTTTGTGCATTTACAATATTCATTGATTTTTGCCATTGAAAAACGTCCAGAAATGATTGAAGCTACTGACTGAATGAAAGGAGCTGGCATCTCACTCTCTTTGAATCTTCTTTATCATGCTAAGAGGAGCAGGAAAAAGCAAAACATTTCAGAATTGCACCTTGCAATGCGGAGAAATTACAGTTTGTGCATTTACAATATTCATTGATTTTTGCCATTGAAAAACATCCAGAAATGATTGAAGCTACTGACTGAATGAAAGGAGCTGGCATCTCACTCTCTTTGAATCTTCTTTATCATGCTAAGAGGAGCAGGAAAAAGCAAAAAATTTCAGAATTGCACCTTGCAATGCGGAGAAATTACTGTTTGTGCATTTACAATATTCATTGATTTTTGCCATTGAAAAACATCATGTTATTCATATACCAGAAATGTTTGAAGCTACTGACTGAATGAAAGGAGCTGGCATCTCACTCTCTTTGAATCTTCTTTATCATGCTAAGAGGAGCAGGAAAAAGCAAAAAATTTCAGAATTGCACCTTGCAATGTGGAGAAATTACTGTTTGTGCATTTACAATATTCATTGATTTTTACCATTGAAAAACGTCCAGAAATGATTGAAGCTACTGACTGAATGAAAGTAGCTGGCATCTCACTCTCTTTGAATCTTCTTTATCATGCTAAGAGGATCAGGAAAAAGCAAAAAATTTCAGACTTGCACCTTGCAATGCGGAGAAATTACTGTTTGTGCATTTACAATATTCATTGATTTTTGCCATTGAAAAACATCATGTTATTCATATACCAGAAATGTTTGAAGCTACTGACTGAATGAAAGGAGCTGGCATCTCACTCTCTTTGAATCTTCTTTATCATGCTAAGAGGAGCAGGAAAAAGCAAAAAATTTCAGAATTGCACCTTGCAATGCGGAGAAATTACTGTTTGTGCATTTACAATATTCATTGATTTTTGCCATTGAAAAACATCATGTTATTCATATACCAGAAATGTTTGAAGCTACTGACTGAATGAAAGGAGCTGGCATCTCAATCTCTTTGAATCTTCTTTATCATGCTAAGAGGAGCAGGATAAAGCAAAAAATTTCAGAATTGCACCTTGCAATGTGGAGAAATTACTGTTTGTGCATTTACAATATTCATTGATTTTTACCATTGAAAAACGTCCAGAAATGATTGAAGCTACTGACTGAATGAAAGTAGCTGGCATCTCACTCTCTTTGAATCTTCTTTATCATGCTAAGAGGAGCAGGAAAAAGCAAAAAATTTCAGACTTGCACCTTGCAATGCGGAGAAATTACTGTTTGTGCATTTACAATATTCATTGATTTTTGCCATTGAAAAACATCATGTTATTCATATACCAGAAATGTTTGAAGCTACTGACTGAATGAAAGGAGCTGGCATCTCACTCTCTTTGAATCTTCTTTATCATGCTAAGAGGAGCAGGAAAAAGCAAAAAATTTCAGACTTGCACCTTGCAATGCGGAGAAATTACTGTTTGTGCATTTACAATATTCATTGATTTTTGCCATTGAAAAACATCATGTTATTCATATACCAGAAATGTTTGAAGCTACTGACTGAATGAAAGGAACTGGCATCTCACTCTCTTTGAATCTTCTTTATCATGCTAAGAGGAGCAGGAAAAAGCAAAAAATTTCAGAATTGCACCTTGCAATGCGGAGAAATTACTGTTTGTGCATTTACAATATTCATTGATTTTTGCCATTGAAAAACGTCCAGAAATGATTGAAGGTACTGACTGAATGAAAGGAGCTGGCATCTCACTCTCTTTGAATCTTCTTTATCATTCTAAGAGGAGCAGGAAAAAGCAAAAAATTTCAGAATTGCACCTTGCAATGCGGAGAAATTACTGTTTGTGCATTTACAATATTCATTGATTTTTGCCATTGAAAAACGTCCAGAAATGATTGAAGCTACTGACTCAATGAATGGAGCTGGCATCTCACTCTCTTTGAATCTTCTTTATCATGCTAAGAGGAGCAGGAAAAAGCAAAAAATTTCAGAATTGCACCTTGCAATGCGGAGAAATTACAGTTTGTGTATTTACAATATTCATTGATTTTTGCCATTGAAAAACGTCCAGAAATGATTGAAGCTACTGACTGAATGAAAGGAGCTGGCATCTCACTCTCTTTGAATCTTCTTTATCATGCTAAGAGGAGCAGGAAAAAGCAAAAAATTTCAGAATTGCACCTTGCAATGCGGAGAAATTACTGTTTGTGCATTTACAATATACATTGATTTTTGCCATTGAAAAACGTCCAGAAATGATTGAAGCTACTGACTGAATGAAAGGAGCTGGCATCTCACTCTCTTTGAATCTTCTTTATCATGCTAAGAGGAGCAGGAAAAAGCAAAAAATTTCAGAATTGCACGTTGCAATGCGGAGAAATTACTGTTTGTGCATTTACAATATTCATTGATTTTTGCCGTTGAAAAAAGTCCAGAAATGATTGAAGCTACTGACTGAATGAAAGGAGCTGGCATCTCACTCTCTTTGAATCTTCTTTATCATGCTAAGAGGAGCAGGAAAAAGCAAAAAATTTCAGAATTGCACCTTGCAATGCGGAGAAATTACTGTTTGTGCATTTACAATATTCATTGATTTTTGCCATTGAAAAACATCATGTTATTCATATACCAGAAATGATTGAAGCTACTGACTGAATGAAAGGAGCTGGCATCTCACTCTCTTTGAATCTTCTTTATCATGCTAAGAGGAGCAGGAAAAAGCAAAAAATTTCAGAATTGCACCTTGCAATGTGGAGAAATTACTGTTTGTGCATTTACAATATTCATTGATTTTTACCATTGAAAAACGTCCAGAAATGATTGAAGCTACTGACTGAATGAAAGTAGCTGCCATCTCACTCTCTTTGAATCTTTTTTATCATGCTAAGAGGAGCAGGAAAAAGCAAAAAATTTCAGACTTGCACCTTGCAATGCGGAGAAATTACTGTTTGTGCATTTACAATATTCATTGATTTTTGCCATTGAAAAACATCATGTTATTCATATACCAGAAATGTTTGAAGCTACTGACTGAATGAAAGGAGCTGGCATCTCACTCTCTTTGAATCTTCTTTATCATGCTAAGACTAGCAGGAAAAAGCAAAAAATTTCAGAATTGCACCTTGCAATGCGGAGAAATTACTTTTTGTGCATTTACAATATTCATTGATTTTTGCCATTGAAAAACGTCCAGAAATGATTGAAGCTACTGACTGAATGAAAGGAGCTGGCATCTCACTCTCTTTGAATCTTCTTTATCATGCTAAGAGGAGCAGGAAAAAGCAAAAAATTTCAGAATTGCACCTTGCAATGCGGAGAAATTACTGTTTGTGCATTTACAATATTCATTGATTTTTGCCATTGAAAAACGTCCAGAAATGATTGAAGCTACTGACTGAATGAAAGGAGCTGGCATCTCACTCTCTTTGAATCTTCTTTATCATGCTAAGAGGAGCAGGAAAAAGCAAAAAATTTCAGAATTGCACCTTGCAATGCGGAGAAATTACTGTTTGTGCATTTACAATATTCATTGATTTTTGCCATTGAAAAACATGTAATTCATATACCAGAAATGTTTGAAGCTACTGACTGAATGAAAGGAGCTGGCACCTCACTCTCTTTGAATCTTCTTTATCATGCTAAGAGGAGCGGGAAAAAGCAAAAAATTTCAGAATTGCACCTTGCAATGCGGAGAAATTACTGTTTGTGCATTTACAATATTCATTGATTTTTGCCATTGAAAAACGTCCAGAAATGATTGAAGGTACTGACTGAATGAAAGGAGCTGGCATCTCACTCTCTTTGAATCTTCTTTATCATGCTAAGAGGAGCAGGAAAAAGCAAAAAATTTCAGAATTGCACCTTGCAATGCGGAGAAATTACTGTTTGTGCATTTACAATATTCATTGATTTTTGCCATTGAAAAACGTCCAGAAATGATTGAAGCTACTGACTGAATGAAAGGAGCTGGCATCTCACTCTCTTTGAATCTTCTTTATCATGCTAAGAGGAGCAGGAAAAAGCAAAAAATTTCAGAATTGCACCTTGCAATGCGGAGAAATTACAGTTTGTGCATTTACAATATTCATTGATTTTTGCCATTGAGAAACGTCCAGAAATGATTGAAGCTACTGACTGAATGAAAGGAGCTGGCATCTCACTCTCTTTGAATCTTCTTTATCATGCTAAGAGGAACAGGAAAAAGCAAAAAATTTCAGAATTGCACCTTGCAATGCGGAGAAATTACTGTTTGTGCATTTACAATATTCATTGATTTTTGCCATTGAAAAACATCATGTTATTTATATACCAGAAATGTTTGAAGCTACTGACTGAATGAAAGGAGCTGGCATCTCACTCTCTTTGAATCTTCTTTATCATGCTAAGAGGAGCAGGAAAAAGCAAAAAATTTCAGAATTGCACCTTGCAATGTGGAGAAATTACTGTTTGTGCATTTACAATATTCATTGATTTTTACCATTGAAAAACGTCCAGAAATGATTGAAGCTACTGACTGAATGAAAGTAGCTGGCATCTCACTCTCTTTGAATTTTCTTTATCATGCTAAGAGGAGCAGGAAAAAGCAAAAAATTTCAGACTTGCACCTTGCAATGCGGAGAAATTACTGTTTGTGCATTTACAATATTCATTGATTTTTGCCATTGAAAAACATCATGTTATTCATATACCAGAAATGTTTGAAGCTACTGACTGAATGAAAGGAGCTGGCATCTCACTCTCTTTGAATCTTCTTTATCATGCTAAGAGGAGCAGGAAAAAGCAAAAAATTTCAGAATTGCACCTTGCAATGCGGAGAAATTACTGTTTGTGCATTTACAATATTCATTGATTTTTGCCATTGAAAAACATCATGTTATTCATATACAAGAAATGTTTGAAGCTACTGACTGAATGAAAGGAGCTGGCATCTCAATCTCTTTGAATCTTCTTTATCATGCTAAGAGGAGCAGGAAAAAGCAAAAAATTTCAGAATTGCACCTTGCAATGTGGAGAAATTACTGTTTGTGCATTTACAATATTCATTGATTTTTACCATTGAAAAACGTCCAGAAATGATTGAAGCTACTGACTGAATGAAAGTAGCTGGCATCTCACTCTCTTTGAATCTTCTTTATCATGCTAAGAGGAGCAGGAAAAAGCAAAAAATTTCAGACTTGCACCTTGCAATGCGGAGAAATTACTATTTGTGCATTTACAATATTCATTGATTTTTGCCATTGAAAAACATCATGTTATTCATATACCAGAAATGTTTGAAGCTACTGACTGAATGAAAGGAGCTGGCATCTCACTCTCTTTGAATCTTCTTTATCATGCTAAGAGGAGCAGGAAAAAGCAAAAAATTTCAGAATTGCACCTTGCAATGCGGAGAAATTACTGTTTGTGCATTTACAATATTCATTGATTTTTGCCATTGAAAAACGTCCAGAAATGATTGAAGCTACTGACTGAATGAAAGGAGCTGGCATCTCACTCTCTTTGAATCTTCTTTATCATGCTAAGAGGAGCAGGAAAAAGCAAAAAATTTCAGAATTGCACCTTGCAATGCGGAGAAATTACTGTTTGTGCATTTACAATATTCATTGATTTTTGCCATTGAAAAACGTCCAGAAATGATTGAAGCTACTGACTGAATGAAAGGAGCTGGCATCTCACTCTCTTTGAATCTTCTTTATCATGCTAAGAGGAGCGGGAAAAAGCAAAAAATTTCAGAATTGCACCTTGCAATGCGGAAAAATTACTGTTTGTGCATTTACAATATTCATTGATTTTTGCCATTGAAAAACATGTTATTCATATACCAGAAATGTTTGAAGCTACTGACTGAATGAAAGGAGCTGGCACCTCACTCTCTTTGAATCTTCTTTATCATGCTAAGAGGAGCGGTTAAAAGCAAAAAATTTCAGAATTGCACCTTGCAATGCGGAAAAATTACTGTTTGTGCATTTACAATATTCATTGATTTTTGCCATTGAAAAACGTCCAGAAATGATTGAAGGTACTGACTGAATGAAAGGAGCTGGCATCTCACTCTCTTTGAATCTTCTTTATCATGCTAAGAGGAGCAGGAAAAAGCAAAAAATTTCAGAATTGCACCTTGCAATGCGGAGAAATTACTGTTTGTGCATTTACAATATTCATTGATTTTTGCCATTGAAAAACGTCCAGAAATGATTGAAGCTACTGACTGAATGAAAGGAGCTGGCATCTCACTCTCTTTGAATCTTCTTTATCATGCTAAGAGGAGCAGGAAAAAGCAAAAAATTTCAGAATTGCACCTTGCAATGCGGAGAAATTACAGTTTGTGCATTTACAATATTCATTGATTTTTGCCATTGAAAAACATCCAGAAATGATTGAAGCTACTGACTGAATGAAAGGAGCTGGCATCTCACTCTCTTTGAATCTTCTTTATCATGCTAAGAGGAGCAGGAAAAAGCAAAAAATTTCAGAATTGCACCTTGCAATGCGGAGAAATTACTGTTTGTGCATTTACAATATTCATTGATTTTTGCCATTGAAAAACATCATGTTATTCATATACCAGAAATGTTTGAAGCTACTGACTGAATGAAAGGAGCTGGCATCTCACTCTCTTTGAATCTTCTTTATCATGCTAAGAGGAGCAGGAAAAAGCAAAAAATTTCAGAATTGCACCTTGCAATGTGGAGAAATTACTGTTTGTGCATTTACAATAATCATTGATTTTTACCATTGAAAAACGTCCAGAAATGATTGAAGCTACTGACTGAATGAAAGTAGCTGGCATCTCACTCTCTTTGAATCTTCTTTATCATGCTAAGAGGAGCAGGAAAAAGCAAAAAATTTCAGACTTGCACCTTGCAATGCGGAGAAATTACTGTTTGTGCATTTACAATATTCATTGATTTTTGCCATTGAAAAACATCATGTTATTCATATACCAGAAATGTTTGAAGCTACTGACTGAATGAAAGGAGCTGGCATCTCACTCTCTTTGAATCTTCTTTATCATGCTAAGAGGAGCAGGAAAAAGCAAAAAATTTCAGAATTGCACCTTGCAATGCGGAGAAATTACTGTTTGTGCATTTACAATATTCATTGATTTTTGCCATTGAAAAACATCATGTTATTCATATACCAGAAATGTTTGAAGCTACTGACTGAATGAAAGGAGCTGGCATCTCAATCTCTTTGAATCTTCTTTATCATGCTAAGAGGAGCAGGATAAAGCAAAAAATTTCAGAATTGCACCTTGCAATGTGGAGAAATTACTGTTTGTGCATTTACAATATTCATTGATTTTTACCATTGAAAAACGTCCAGAAATGATTGAAGCTACTGACTGAATGAAAGTAGCTGGCATCTCACTCTCTTTGAATCTTCTTTATCATGCTAAGAGGAGCAGGAAAAAGCAAAAAATTTCAGACTTGCACCTTGCAATGCGGAGAAATTACTGTTTGTGCATTTACAATATTCATTGATTTTTGCCATTGAAAAACATCATGTTATTCATATACCAGAAATGTTTGAAGCTACTAACTGAATGAAAGGAGCTGGCATCTCACTCTCTTTGAATCTTCTTTATCATGCTAAGAGGAGCAGGAAAAAGCAAAAAATTTCAGACTTGCACCTTGCAATGCGGAGAAATTACTGTTTGTGCATTTACAATATTCATTGATTTTTGCCATTGAAAAACATCATGTTATTCATATACCAGAAATGTTTGAAGCTACTGACTGAATGAAAGGAACTGGCATCTCACTCTCTTTGAATCTTCTTTATCATGCTAAGAGGAGCAGGAAAAAGCAAAAAATTTCAGAATTGCACCTTGCAATGCGGAGAAATTACTGTTTGTGCATTTACAATATTCATTGATTTTTGCCATTGAAAAACGTCCAGAAATGATTGAAGGTACTGACTGAATGAAAGGAGCTGGCATCTCACTCTCTTTGAATCTTCTTTATCATTCTAAGAGGAGCAGGAAAAAGCAAAAAATTTCAGAATTGCACCTTGCAATGCGGAGAAATTACTGTTTGTGCATTTACAATATTCATTGATTTTTGCCATTGAAAAACGTCCAGAAATGATTGAAGCTACTGACTCAATGAATGGAGCTGGCATCTCACTCTCTTTGAATCTTCTTTATCATGCTAAGAGGAGCAGGAAAAAGCAAAAAATTTCAGAATTGCACCTTGCAATGCGGAGAAATTACAGTTTGTGCATTTACAATATTCATTGATTTTTGCCATTGAAAAACGTCCAGAAATGATTGAAGCTACTGACTGAATGAAAGAAGCTGGCATCTCACTCTCTTTGAATCTTCTTTATCATGCTAAGAGGAGCAGGAAAAAGCAAAAAATTTCAGAATTGCACCTTGCAATGCGGAGAAATTACTGTTTGTGCATTTACAATATTCGTTGATTTTTGCCATTGAAAAACGTCCAGAAATGATTGAAGCTACTGACTGAATGAAAGGAGCTGGCATCTCACTCTCTTTGAATCTTCTTTATCATGCTAAGAGGAGCAGGAAAAAGCAAAAAATTTCAGAATTGCACCTTGCAATGCGGAGAAATTACTGTTTGTGCATTTACAATATTCATTGATTTTTGCCATTGAAAAACATGTTATTCATATACCAGAAATGTTTGAAGCTCCTGACTGAATGAAAGGAGCTGGCACCTCACTCTCTTTGAATCTTCTTTATCATGCTAAGAGGAGCAGGAAAAAGCAAAAAATTTCAGAATTGCACCTTGCAATGCGGAGAAATTACTGTTTGTGCATTTACAATATTCATTGATTTTTGCCATTGAAAAACGTCCAGAAATGATTGAAGCTACTGACTGAATGAAAGGAGCTGGCATCTCACTCTCTTTGAATCTTCTTTATTATGCTAAGAGGAGCAGGAAAAAGCAAAAAATTTCAGAATTGCACCTTGCAATGCGGAGAAATTACTGTTTGTGCATTTACAATATTCATTGATTTTTGCCATTGAAAAATGTCCAGAAATGATTGAAGCTACTGACTGAATGAAAGGAGCTGGCATCTCACTCTCTTTGAATCTTCTTTATCATGCTAAGAGGAGCAGGAAAAAGCAAAAAATTTCAGAATTGCGCCTTGCAATGCGGAGAAATTACTGTTTGTGCATTTACAAAATTCATTGATTTTTGCCATTGAAAAACATCATGTTATTCATATACCAGAAATGATTGAAGCTACTGACTGAAGGAAAGGAGCTGGCATCTCACTCTCTTTGAATCTTCTTTATCATGCTAAGAGGAGCAGGAAAAAGCAAAAAATTTCAGAATTGCACCTTGCAATGCGGAGAAATTACTGTTTGTGCATTTACAATATTCATTGATTCTTGCCATTGAAAAACGTCCAGAAATGATTGAAGCTACTGACTGAATGAAAGGAGCTGGCATCTCACTCTCTTTGAATCTTCTTTATCATGCTAAGAGGAGCAGGAAAAAGCAAAAAATTTCAGAATTGCACCTTGCAATGCGGAGAAATTACTGTTTGTGCATTTACAATATTCGTTGATTTTTGCCATTGAAAAACGTCCAGAAATGATTGAAGCTACTGACTGAATGAAAGGAGCTGGCATCTCACTCTCTTTGAATCTTCTTTATCATGCTAAGAGGAGCAGGAAAAAGCAAAAAATTTCAGAATTGCACCTTGCAATGCGGAGAAATTACTGTTTGTGCATTTACAATATTCATTGATTTTTGCCATTGAAAAACATGTTATTCATATACCAGAAATGTTTGAAGCTCCTGACTGAATGAAAGGAGCTGGCACCTCACTCTCTTTGAATCTTCTTTATCATGCTAAGAGGAGCAGGAAAAAGCAAAAAATTTCAGAATTGCACCTTGCAATGCGGAGAAATTACTGTTTGTGCATTTACAATATTCATTGATTTTTGCCATTGAAAAACGTCCAGAAATGATTGAAGCTACTGACTGAATGAAAGGAGCTGGCATCTCACTCTCTTTGAATCTTCTTTATTATGCTAAGAGGAGCAGGAAAAAGCAAAAAATTTCAGAATTGCACCTTGCAATGCGGAGAAATTACTGTTTGTGCATTTACAATATTCATTGATTTTTGCCATTGAAAAATGTCCAGAAATGATTGAAGCTACTGACTGAATGAAAGGAGCTGGCATCTCACTCTCTTTGAATCTTCTTTATCATGCTAAGAGGAGCAGGAAAAAGCAAAAAATTTCAGAATTGCGCCTTGCAATGCGGAGAAATTACTGTTTGTGCATTTACAAAATTCATTGATTTTTGCCATTGAAAAACATCATGTTATTCATATACCAGAAATGATTGAAGCTACTGACTGAAGGAAAGGAGCTGGCATCTCACTCTCTTTGAATCTTCTTTATCATGCTAAGAGGAGCAGGAAAAAGCAAAAAATTTCAGAATTGCACCTTGCAATGCGGAGAAATTACTGTTTGTGCATTTACAATATTCATTGATTCTTGCCATTGAAAAACGTCCAGAAATGATTGAAGCTACTGACTGAATGAAAGGAGCTGGCATCTCACTCTCTTTGAATCTTCTTTATCATGCTAAGAGGAGCAGGAAAAAGCAAAAAATTTCAGAATTGCTCCTTGCAATGCGGAGAAATTACTGTTTGTGCATTTACAATATTCATTGATTTTTGCGATTGAAAAACATCATGTTATTCATATACCAGAAATGATTGAAGCTACTGACTGAATGAAAGGAGCTGGCATCTCATTCTCTTTGAATCTTCTTTATCATGCTAAGAGGAGCAGGAAAAAGTAAAAAATTTCAGAATTGCACCTTGCAATGCGGAGAAATTACTGTTTGTGCATTTACAATATTCAATGATTTTTGCCATTGAAAAACGTCCAGAAATGATTGAAGCTACTGACTGAATGAAAGGAGCTGGCATCTCACTCTCTTTGAATCTTGTTTATCATGCTAAGAGGAGCAGGAAAAAGCAAAAAATTTCAGAATTGCACCTTGCAATGCGGAGAAATTACTGTTTGTGCATTTACAATATTCATTGATTTTTGCCATTGAAAAACGTCCAGAAATGATTGAAGCTACTGACTGAATGAAAGGAGCTGGCATCTCACTCTCTTTGAATCTTCTTTATCATGCTAAGAGGAGCAGGAAAAAGCCAAAAATTTCAGAATTGCACCTTGCAATGCGGAGAAATTACTGTTTGTGCATTTACAATATTCATTGATTTTTGCTATTGAAAAACATCATGTTATTCATATACCAGAAATGATTGAAGCTACTGACTGAATGAAAGGAGCTGGCATCTCACTCTCTTTGAATCTTCTTTATCATGCTAAGAGGAGCAGGAAAAAGCAAAAAATTTCAGAATTGCACCTTGCAATGCGGAGAAATTGCAGTTTGTGCATTTACAATATTCATTGATTTTTGCCATTGAAAAACGTCCAGAAATGATTGAAGCTACTGACTGAATGAAAGGAGCTGGCATCTCACTCTCTTTGAATCTTCTTTATCATGCTAAGAGGAGCAGGAAAAAGCAAAAAATTTCAGAATTGCACCTTGCAATGCGGAGAAATTACTGTTTGTGCATTTACAATATTCATTGATTTTTGCCATTGAAAAACATCATGTTATTCATATACCAGAAATGATTGAAGCTACTGACTGAATGAAAGGAGCTGGCATCTCACTCTCTTTGAATCTTCTTTATCATGCTAAGAGGAGCAGGAAAAAGCAAAAAATTTCAGAATTGCACCTTGCAATGCGGAGAAATTGCAGTTTGTGCATTTACAATATTCATTGATTTTTGCCATTGAAAAACGTCCAGAAATGATTGAAGCTACTGACTGAATGAAAGGAGCTGGCATCTCACTCTCTTTGAATCTTCTTTATCATGCTAAGAGGAGCAGGAAAAAGCAAAAAATTTCAGAATTGCACCTTGCAATGCGGAGAAATTACTGTTTGTGCATTTACAATATTCATTGATTTTTGCCATTGAAAAACGTCCAGAAATGATTGAAGCTACTGACTGAATGAAAGGAGCTGGCATCTCACTCTCTTTGAATCTTCTTTATCATGCTAAGAGGAGCAGGAAAAAGCAAAAAATTTCAGAATTGCACCTTGCAATGCGGAGAAATTACTGTTTGTGCATTTACAATATTCATTGATTTTTGCCATTGAAAAATGTCCAGAAATGATTGAAGCTACTGACTGAATGAAAGGAGCTGGCATCTCACTCTCTTTGAATCTTCTTTATCATGCTAAGAGGAGCAGGAAAAAGCAAAAAATTTCAGAATTGCGCCTTGCAATGCGGAGAAATTACTGTTTGTGCATTTACAAAATTCATTGATTTTTGCCATTGAAAAACATCATGTTATTCATATACCAGAAATGATTGAAGCTACTGACTGAAGGAAAGGATCTGGCATCTCACTCTCTTTGAATCTTCTTTGTCATGCTAAGAGGAGCAGGAAAAAGCAAAAAATTTCAGAATTGCACCTTGCAATGCGGAGAAATTACTGTTTGTGCATTTACAATATTCATTGATTTTTGCCATTGAAAAACGTCCAGAAATGATTGAAGCTACTGACTGAATGAAAGGAGCTGGCATCTCACTCTCTTTGAATCTTCTTTATCATGCTAAGAGGAGCAGGAAAAAGCAAAACATTTCAGAATTGCACCTTGCAATGCGGAGAAATTACTGTTTGTGCATTTACAATATTCATTGATTTTTGCGATTGAAAAACATCATGTTATTCATATACCAGAAATGATTGAAGCTACTGACTGAATGAAAGGAGCTGGCATCTCACTCTCTTTGAATCTTCTTTATCATGCTAAGAGGAGCAGGAAAAAGTAAAAAATTTCAGAATTGCACCTTGCAATGCGGAGAAATTACTGTTTGTGCATTTACAATATTCAATGATTTTTGCCATTGAAAAACGTCCAGAAATGATTGAAGCTACTGACTGAATGAAAGGAGCTGGCATCTCACTCTCTTTGAATCTTCTTTATCATGCTAAGAGGAGCAGGAAAAAGCAAAAAATTTCAGAATTGCACCTTGCAATGCGGAGAAATTACTGTTTGTGCATTTACAATATTCATTGATTTTTGCCATTGAAAAACATCATGTTATTCATATACCAGAAATGATTGAAGCTACTGACTGAATGAAAGGAGCTGGCATCTCACTCTCTTTGAATCTTCTTTATCATGCTAAGAGGAGCAGGAAAAAGCAAAAAATTTCAGAATTGCACCTTGCAATGCGGAGAAATTGCAGTTTGTGCATTTACAATATTCATTGATTTTTGCCATTGAAAAACGTCCAGAAATGATTGAAGCTACTGACTGAATGAAAGGAGCTGGCATCTCACTCTCTTTGAATCTTCTTTATCATGCTAAGAGGAGCAGGAAAAAGCAAAAAATTTCAGAATTGCACCTTGCAATGCGGAGAAATTACTGTTTGTGCATTTACAATATTCATTGATTTTTGCCATTGAAAAACATCCAGAAATGATTGAAGCTACTGACTGAATGAAAGGAGCTGGCATCTCACTCTCTTTGAATCTTCTTTATCATGCTAAGAGGAGCAGGAAAAAGCAAAAAATTTCAGAATTGCACCTTGCAATGCGGAGAAATTACTGTTTGTGCATTTACAATATTCATTGATTTTTGCCATTGAAAAACATCATGTTATTCATATACCAGAAATGTTTGAAGCTACTGACTGAATGAAAGGAGCTGGCATCTCACTCTCTTTGAATCTTCTTTATCATGCTAGAGCAGGAAAAAGCAAAAAATTTCAGAATTGCACCTTGCAATGCGGAGAAATTACTGTTTGTGCATTTACAATATTCATTGATTTTTGCCATTGAAAAACGTCCAGAAATGATTGAAGCTACTGACTGAATGAAAGGAGCTGGTATCTCACTCTCTTTGAATCTTCTTTATCATGCTAAGAGGAGCAGGAAAAGGCAAAAAATTTCAGAATTGCACCTTGCAATGCGGAGAAATTACTGTTTGTGCATTTACAATATTCATTGATTTTTGCCATTGAAAAACATCATGTTATTCATATACCAGAAATGATTGAAGCTACTGACTGAATGAAAGGAGCTGGCATCTCATTCTCTTTGAATCTTCTTTATCATGCTAAGAGGAGCAGGAAAAAGTAAAAAATTTCAGAATTGCACCTTGCAATGCGGAGAAATTACTGTTTGTGCATTTACAATATTCAATGATTTTTGCCATTGAAAAACGTCCAGAAATGATTGAAGCTACTGACTGAATGAAAGGAGCTGGCATCTCACTCTCTTTGAATCTTGTTTATCATGCTAAGAGGAGCAGGAAAAAGCAAAAAATTTCAGAATTGCACCTTGCAATGCGGAGAAATTACTGTTTGTGCATTTACAATATTCATTGATTTTTGCCATTGAAAAACGTCCAGAAATGATTGAAGCTACTGACTGAATGAAAGGAGCTGGCATCTCACTCTCTTTGAATCTTCTTTATCATGCTAAGAGGAGCAGGAAAAAGCCAAAAATTTCAGAATTGCACCTTGCAATGCGGAGAAATTACTGTTTGTGCATTTACAATATTCATTGATTTTTGCTATTGAAAAACATCATGTTATTCATATACCAGAAATGATTGAAGCTACTGACTGAATGATAGGAGCTGGCATCTCACTCTCTTTGAATCTTCTTTATCATGCTAAGAGGAGCAGGAAAAAGCAAAAAATTTCAGAATTGCACCTTGCAATGCGGAGAAATTGCAGTTTGTGCATTTACAATATTCATTGATTTTTGCCATTGAAAAACGTCCAGAAATGATTGAAGCTACTGACTGAATGAAAGGAGCTGGCATCTCACTCTCTTTGAATCTTCTTTATCATGCTAAGAGGAGCAGGAAAAAGCAAAAAATTTCAGAATTGCACCTTGCAATGCGGAGAAATTACTGTTTGTGCATTTACAATATTCATTGATTTTTGCCATTGAAAAACGTCCAGAAATGATTGAAGCTACTGACTGAATGAAAGGAGCTGGCATCTCACTCTCTTTGAATCTTCTTTATCATGCTAAGAGGAGCAGGAAAAAGCAAAAAATTTCAGAATTGCACCTTGCAATGCGGAGAAATTACTGTTTGTGCATTTACAATATTCATTGATTTTTGCCATTGAAAAATGTCCAGAAATGATTGAAGCTACTGACTGAATGAAAGGAGCTGGCATCTCACTCTCTTTGAATCTTCTTTATCATGCTAAGAGGAGCAGGAAAAAGCAAAAAATTTCAGAATTGCGCCTTGCAATGCGGAGAAATTACTGTTTGTGCATTTACAAAATTCATTGATTTTTGCCATTGAAAAACATCATGTTATTCATATACCAGAAATGATTGAAGCTACTGACTGAAGGAAAGGATCTGGCATCTCACTCTCTTTGAATCTTCTTTGTCATGCTAAGAGGAGCAGGAAAAAGCAAAAAATTTCAGAATTGCACCTTGCAATGCGGAGAAATTACTGTTTGTGCATTTACAATATTCATTGATTTTTGCCATTGAAAAACGTCCAGAAATGATTGAAGCTACTGACTGAATGAAAGGAGCTGGCATCTCACTCTCTTTGAATCTTCTTTATCATGCTAAGAGGAGCAGGAAAAAGCAAAACATTTCAGAATTGCACCTTGCAATGCGGAGAAATTACTGTTTGTGCATTTACAATATTCATTGATTTTTGCGATTGAAAAACATCATGTTATTCATATACCAGAAATGATTGAAGCTACTGACTGAATGAAAGGAGCTGGCATCTCACTCTCTTTGAATCTTCTTTATCATGCTAAGAGGAGCAGGAAAAAGTAAAAAATTTCAGAATTGCACCTTGCAATGCGGAGAAATTACTGTTTGTGCATTTACAATATTCAATGATTTTTGCCATTGAAAAACGTCCAGAAATGATTGAAGCTACTGACTGAATGAAAGGAGCTGGCATCTCACTCTCTTTGAATCTTCTTTATCATGCTAAGAGGAGCAGGAAAAAGCAAAAAATTTCAGAATTGCACCTTGCAATGCGGAGAAATTACTGTTTGTGCATTTACAATATTCATTGATTTTTGCCATTGAAAAACGTCCAGAAATGATTGAAGCTACTGACTGAATGAAAGGAGCTGGCATCTCACTCTCTTTGAATCTTCTTTATCATGCTAAGAGGAGCAGGAAAAAGCAAAAAATTTCAGAATTGCACCTTGCAATGCGGAGAAATTACTGTTTGTGCATTTACAATATTCATTGATTTTTGCCATTGAAAAATGTCCAGAAATGATTGAAGCTACTGACTGAATGAAAGGAGCTGGCATCTCACTCTCTTTGAATCTTCTTTATCATGCTAAGAGGAGCAGGAAAAAGCAAAAAATTTCAGAATTGCGTCTTGCAATGCGGAGAAATTACTGTTTGTGCATTTACAAAATTCATTGATTTTTGCCATTGAAAAACATCATGTTATTCATATACCAGAAATGATTGAAGCTACTGACTGAAGGAAAGGATCTGGCATCTCACTCTCTTTGAATCTTCTTTGTCATGCTAAGAGGAGCAGGAAAAAGCAAAAAATTTCAGAATTGCACCTTGCAATGCGGAGAAATTACTGTTTGTGCATTTACAATATTCATTGATTTTTGCCATTGAAAAACGTCCAGAAATGATTGAAGCTACTGACTGAATGAAAGGAGCTGGCATCTCACTCTCTTTGAATCTTCTTTATCATGCTAAGAGGAGCAGGAAAAAGCAAAACATTTCAGAATTGCACCTTGCAATGCGGAGAAATTACTGTTTGTGCATTTACAATATTCATTGATTTTTGCGATTGAAAAACATCATGTTATTCATATACCAGAAATGATTGAAGCTACTGACTGAATGAAAGGAGCTGGCATCTCACTCTCTTTGAATCTTCTTTATCATGCTAAGAGGAGCAGGAAAAAGTAAAAAATTTCAGAATTGCACCTTGCAATGCGGAGAAATTACTGTTTGTGCATTTACAATATTCAATGATTTTTGCCATTGAAAAACGTCCAGAAATGATTGAAGCTACTGACTGAATGAAAGGAGCTGGCATCTCACTCTCTTTGAATCTTCTTTATCATGCTAAGAGGAGCAGGAAAAAGCAAAAAATTTCAGAATTGCACCTTGCAATGCGGAGAAATTACTGTTTGTGCATTTACAATATTCATTGATTTTTGCCATTGAAAAACATCATGTTATTCATATACCAGAAATGATTGAAGCTACTGACTGAATGAAAGGAGCTGGCATCTCACTCTCTTTGAATCTTCTTTATCATGCTAAGAGGAGCAGGAAAAAGCAAAAAATTTCAGAATTGCACCTTGCAATGCGGAGAAATTGCAGTTTGTGCATTTACAATATTCATTGATTTTTGCCATTGAAAAACGTCCAGAAATGATTGAAGCTACTGACTGAATGAAAGGAGCTGGCATCTCACTCTCTTTGAATCTTCTTTATCATGCTAAGAGGAGCAGGAAAAAGCAAAAAATTTCAGAATTGCACCTTGCAATGCGGAGAAATTACTGTTTGTGCATTTACAATATTCATTGATTTTTGCCATTGAAAAACGTCCAGAAATGATTGAAGCTACTGACTGAATGAAAGGAGCTGGCATCTCACTCTCTTTGAATCTTCTTTATCATGCTAAGAGGAGCAGGAAAAAGCAAAAAATTTCAGAATTGCACCTTGCAATGCGGAGAAATTACTGTTTGTGCATTTACAATATTCATTGATTTTTGCCATTGAAAAACATCATGTTATTCATATACCAGAAATGTTTGAAGCTACTGACTGAATGAAAGGAGCTGGCATCTCACTCTCTTTGAATCTTCTTTATCATGCTAAGAGGAGCAGGAAAAAGCAAAAAATTTCAGAATTGCACCTTGCAATGCGGAGAAATTACTGTTTGTTCATTTACAATATTCATTGATTTTTGCCATTGAAAAACGTCCAGAAATGATTGAAGCTACTGACTGAATGAAAGGAGCTGGCATCTCACTCTCTTTGAATCTTCTTTATCATGCTAAGAGGAGCAGGAAAAGGCAAAAAATTTCAGAATTGCACCTTGCAATGCGGAGAAATTACTGTTTGTGCATTTACAATATTCATTGATTTTTGCCATTGAAAAACATCATGTTATTCATATACCAGAAATGATTGAAGCTACTGACTGAATGAAAGGAGCTGGCATCTCACTCTCTTTGAATCTTCTTTATCATGCTAAGAGGAGCAGGAAAAAGCAAAAAATTTCAGAATTGCACCTTGCAATGCGGAGAAATTACTGTTTGTGCATTTACAATATTCATTATTTTTGCCATTGAAAAACATCATGTTATTCATATACCAGAAATGATTGAAGCTACTGACTGAATGAAAGGAGCTGGCATCTCACTCTCTTTGAATCTTCTTTATCATGCTAAGAGGAGCAGGAAAAAGCAAAAAATTTCAGAATTGCACCTTGCAATGCGGAGAAATTACTGTTTGTGCATTTACAATATTCATTGATTTTTGCCATTGAAAAACGTCCAGAAATGATTGAAGCTACTGACTGAATGAAAGGAGCTGGCATCTCACTCTCTTTGAATCTTCTTTATCATGCTAAGAGGAGCAGGAAAAAGCAAAAAAATTCAGAATTGCACCTTGCAATGCGGAGAAATTACTGTTTGTGCATTTACAATATTCATTGATTTTTGCCATTGAAAAACATCATGTTATTCATATACCAGAAATGATTGAAGCTACTGACTGAATGAAAGGAGCTGGCATCTCACTCTCTTTGAATCTTCTTTTTCATGCTAAGAGGAGCAGGAAAAAGTAAAAAATTTCAGAATTGCACCTTGCAATGCGGAGAAATTACTGTTTGTGCATTTACAATATTCATTGATTTTTGCCATTGAAAAACGTCCAGAAATGATTGAAGCTACTGACTGAATGAAAGGAGCTGGCATCTCAGTCTCTTTGAATCTTCTTTATCATGCTAAGAGGAGCAGGAAAAAGCAAAAAATTTCAGAATTGCACCTTGCAATGCGGAGAAATTACTGCTTGTGCATTTACAATATTCATTGATTTTTGCCATTGAAAAACGTCCAGAAATGATTGAAGCTACTGACTGAATGAAAGGAGCTGGCATCTCACT
The DNA here is from genome assembly GCF_046119375.1 of Phyllobates terribilis. Taxonomy (NCBI): domain Eukaryota; kingdom Metazoa; phylum Chordata; class Amphibia; order Anura; family Dendrobatidae; genus Phyllobates; species Phyllobates terribilis. Next base: position 51,291 of record NW_027366336.1, on the reverse strand, counting down.
CTCTTTGAATCTTCTTTATCATGCTAAGAGGAGCAGGAAAAAGCAAAAAATTTCAGAATTGCACCTTGCAATACGGAGAAATTACTGTTTGTGCATTTACAATATTCATTGATTTTTGCCATTGAAAAACGTCCAGAAATGATTGAAGCTACTGACTGAATGAAAGGAGCTGGCATCTCACTCTCTTTGAATCTTCTTTATCATGCTAAGAGGAGCAGGAAAAAGCAAAAAATTTCAGAATTGCACCTTGCAATGCGGAGAAATTACTGTTTGTGCATTTACAATATTCATTGATTTTTGCCATTGAAAAACGTCCATAAATGATTGAAGCTACTGACTGAATGAAAGGAGCTGGCATCTCACTCTCTTTGAATCTTCTTTATCATGCTAAGAGGAGCAGGAAAAAGCAAAAAATTTCAGAATTGCACCTTGCAATGCGGAGAAATTACTGTTTGTGCATTTACAATATTGATTGATTTTTGCCGTTGAAAAACGTCCAGAAATGATTGAAGCTACTGACTGAATGAAAGGAGCTGGCATCTCACTCTCTTTGAATCTTCTTTATCATGCTAAGAGGAGCAGGAAAAAGCAAAAAATTTCAGAATTGCACCTTGCAATGCGGAGAAATTACTGTTTGTGCATTTACAATATTCATTGATTTTTGCCATTGAAAAACATCCAGAAATGATTGAAGCTACTGACTGAATGAAAGGAGCTGGCATCTCACTCTCTTTGAATCTTCTTTATCATGCTAAGAGGAGCAGGAAAAAGCAAAAAATTTCAGAATTGCACCTTGCAATGCGGAGAAATTACTGTTTGTGCATTTACAATATTCATTGATTTTTGCCATTGTTAAACATCATGTTATTCATATACCAGAAATGATTGAAGCTACTGACTGAATGAAAGGAGCTGGCATCTCACTCTCTTTGAATCTTCTTTATCATGCTAAGAGGAGCAGGAAAAAGCAAAAAATTTCAGAATTGCACCTTGCAATGCGGAGAAATTACTGTTTGTGCATTTACAATATTCATTGATTTTTGCCATTGAAAAACGTCCAGAAATGTTTGAAGCTACTGACTGAATGAAAGGAGCTGGCATCTCACTCTCTTTAAATCTTCTTTATCATGCTAAGAGGAGCAGGAAAAAGCAAAAAATTTCAGAATTGCACCTTGCAATGCGGAGAAATTACTGTTTGTGCATTTACAATATTCATTGATTTTTGCCATTGAAAAACATCATGTTATTCATATACCAGAAATGATTGAAGCTACTGACTGAATGAAAGGAGCTGGCATCTCACTCTCTTTGAATCTTCTTTATCATGCTAAGAGGAGCAGGAAAAAGCAAAAAATTTCAGAATTGCACCTTGCAATGCGGAGAAATTACTGTTTGTGCATTTACAATATTCATTGATTTTTGCCTTTGAAAAACGTCCAGAAATGATTGAAGCTACTGACTGAATGAAAGGAGCTGGCATCTCACTCTCTTTGAATCTTCTTTATCATGCTAAGAGGAGCAGGAAAAAGCAAAAAATTTCAGAATTGCACCTTGCAATGCGGAGAAATTACTGTTTGTGCATTTACAATATTCATTGATTTTTGCCATTGAAAAACATCATGTTATTCATATACCAGAAATGATTGAAGCTACTGACTGAATGAAAGGAGCTGGCATCTCACTCTCTTTGAATCTTCTTTTTCATGCTAAGATGAGCAGGAAAAAGTAAAAAATTTCAGAATTGCACCTTGCAATGCGGAGAAATTACTGTTTGTGCATTTACAATATTCATTGATTTTTGCCATTGAAAAACGTCCAGAAATGATTGAAGCTACTGACTGAATGAAAGGAGCTGGCATCTCAGTCTCTTTGAATCTTCTTTATCATGCTAAGAGGAGCAGGAAAAAGCAAAAAATTTCAGAATTGCACCTTGCAATGCGGAGAAATTACTGCTTGTGCATTTACAATATTCATTGATTTTTGCCATTGAAAAACGTCCAGAAATGATTGAAGCTACTGACTGAATGAAAGGAGCTGGCATCTCACTCTCTTTGAATCTTCTTTATCATGCTAAGAGGAGCAGGAAAAAGCAAAAAATTTCAGAATTGCACCTTGCAATACGGAGAAATTACTGTTTGTGCATTTACAATATTCATTGATTTTTGCCATTGAAAAACGTCCAGAAATGATTGAAGCTACTGACTGAATGAAAGGAGCTGGCATCTCACTCTGTTTGAATCTTCTTTATCATGCTAAGAGGAGCAGGAAAAAGCAAAAAATTTCAGAATTGCACCTTGCAATGCGGAGAAATTACTGTTTGTGCATTTACAATATTCATTGATTTTTGCCATTGAAAAACGTCCAGAAATGATTGAAGCTACTGACTGAATGAAAGGAGCTGGCATCTCACTCTCTTTGAATCTTCTTTATCATGCTAAGAGGAGCAGGAAAAAGCAAAAAATTTCAGAATTGCACCTTGCAATGCGGAGAAATTACTGTTTGTGCATTTACAATATTCATTGATTTTTGCCGTTGAAAAACGTCCAGAAATGATTGAAGCTACTGACTGAATGAAAGGAGCTGGCATCTCACTCTCTTTGAATCTTCTTTATCATGCTAAGAGGAGCAGGAAAAAGCAAAAAATTTCAGAATTGCACCTTGCAATGCGGAGAAATTACTGTTTGTGCATTTACAATATTTATTGATTTTTGCCATTGAAAAACATCCAGAAATGATTGAAGCTACTGACTGAATGAAAGGAGCTGGCATCTCACTCTCTTTGAATCTTCTTTATCATGCTAAGAGGAGCAGGAAAAAGCAAAAAATTTCAGAATTGCACCTTGCAATGCGGAGAAATTACTATTTGTGCATTTACAATATTCATTGATTTTTGCCATTGTTAAACATCATGTTATTCATATACCAGAAATGATTGAAGCTACTGACTGAATGAAAGGAGCTGGCATCTCACTCTCTTTGAATCTTCTTTATCATGCTAAGAGGAGCAGGAAAAAGCAAAAAATTTCAGAATTGCACCTTGCAATGCGGAGAAATTACTGTTTGTGCATTTACAATATTCATTGATTTTTGCCATTGAAAAACGTCCAGAAATGTTTGAAGCTACTGACTGAATGAAAGGAGCTGGCATCTCACTCTCTTTGAATCTTCTTTATCATGCTAAGAGGAGCAGGAAAAAGCAAAAAATTTCAGAATTGCACCTTGCAATGCGGAGAAATTACTGTTTGTGCATTTACAATATTCATTGATTTTTGCCATTGAAAAACGTCCAGAAATGATTGAAGCTACTGACTGAATGAAAGGAGCTGGCATCTCACTCTCTTTGAATCTTCTTTATCATGCTAAGAGGAGCAGGAAAATGCAAAAAATTTCAGAATTGCTCCTTGCAATGCGGAGAAATTACTGTTTGTGCATTTACAATATTCATTGATTTTTGCCATTGAAAAACATCATGTTATTCATATACCAGAAATGTTTGAAGCTACTGACTGAATGAAAGGAGCTGGCATGTCACTCTCTTTGAATCTTCTTTATCATGCTAAAAGGAGCAGGAAAAAGCAAAAAATTTCAGAATTGCACCTTGCAATGCGGAGAAATTACTGTTTGTGCATTTACAATATTCATTGATTTTTGCCATTGAAAAACGTCCAGAAATGATTGAAGCTACTGACTGAATGAAAGGAGCTGGCATCTCACTCTCTTTGAATCTTCTTTATCATGCTAAGAGGAGCAGGAAAAAGCAAAAAATTTCAGAATTGCACCTTGCAATGCGGAGAAATTACTGTTTGTGCATTTACAATATTCATTGATTTTTGCCATTGAAAAACATCATGTTATTCATATACCAGAAATGATTGAAGCTACTGACTGAATGAAAGGAGCTGGCATCTCACTCTCTTTGAATCTTCTTTATCATGCTAAGAGGAGCAGGAAAAAGCAAAAAATTTCAGAATTGCACCTTGCAATGTGGAGAAATTACTGTTTGTGCATTTACAATATTCATTGATTTTTGCCATTGAAAAACGTCCAGAAATGATTGAAGCTACTGACTGAATGAAAGGAGCTGGCATCTCACTCTCTTTGAATCTTCTTTATCATGCTAAGAGGAGCAGGAAAAAGCAAAAAATTTCAGAATTGCACCTTGCAATGCGGAGAAATTACTGTTTGTGCATTTACAATATTCATTGATTTTTGCCATTGAAAAACATCATGTTATTCATATACCAGAAATGTTTGAAGCTACTGACTGAATGAAAGGAGCTGGCATCTCACTCTCTTTGAATCTTCTTTATCATGCTAAGAGGAGCAGGAAAAAGCAAAAAATTTCAGAATTGCACCTTGCCATGCGGAGAAATTACTGTTTGTGCATTTACAATATTCATTGATTTTTGCCATTGAAAAACGTCCAGAAATGATTGAAGCTACTGACTGAATGAAAGGAGCTGGCATCTCACTCTCTTTGAATCTTCTTTATCATGCTAAGAGGAGCAGGAAAAGGCAAAAAATTTCAGAATTGCACCTTGCAATGCGGAGAAATTACTGTTTGTGCATTTACAATATTCATTGATTTTTGCCATTGAAAAACATCATGTTATTCATATACCAGAAATGTTTGAAGCTACTGACTGAATGAAAGGAGCTGGCATCTCACTCTCTTTGAATCTTCTTTATCATGCTAAGAGGAGCAGGAAAAAGCAAAAAATTTCAGAATTGCACCTTGCAATGCGAATAAATTACTGTTTGTGCATTTACAATATTCATTGATTTTTGCCATTGAAAAACATCATGTTATTCATATACCAGAAATGATTGAAGCTACTGACTGAATGAAAGGAGCTGGCATCTCACTCTCTTTGAATCTTCTTTATCATGCTAAGAGGAGCAGGAAAAAGCAAAAAATTTCAGAATTGCACCTTGCAATGCGGAGAAATTACTGTTTGTGCATTTACAATATTCATTGATTTTTGCCATTGAAAAACATCATGTTATTCATATACCAGAAATGATTGAAGCTACTGACTGAATGAAAGGAGCTGGCATCTCACTCTCTTTGAATCTTCTTTATCATGCTAAGAGGAGCAGGAAAAAGCAAAAAATTTCAGAATTGCACCTCGCAATGCGGAGAAATTACTGTTTGTGCATCTACAATATTCATTGATTTTTGCCATTGAAAAACGTCCAGAAATGATTGAAGCTACTGACTGAATGAAAGGAGCTGGCATCTCACTCTCTTTGAATCTTCTTTATCATGCTAAGAGGAGCAGGAAAAAGCAAAAAATTTCAGAATTGCACCTTGCAATGCGGAGAAATTGCTGTTTGTGCATTTACAAAATTCATTGATTTTTGCCATTGAAAAACATCATGTTATTCATATACCAGAAATGTTTGAAGCTACTGACTGAATGAAAGGAGCTGGCATCTCACTCTCTTTGAATCTTCTTTATCATGCTAAGAGGAGCAGGAAAAAGCAAAAAATTTCAGAATTGCACCTTGCAATGCGGAGAAATTACTGTTTGTGCATTTACAATATTCATTGATTTTTGCCATTGAAAAACGTCCAGAAATGATTGAAGCTACTGACTGAATGAAAGGAGCTGGCATCTCACTCTCTTTGAATCTTCTTTATCATGCTAAGAGGAGCAGGAAAAAGCAAAAAATTTCAGAATTGCACCTTGCAATGCGGAGAAATTACTGTTTGTGCATTTACAATATACATTGATTTTTGCCATTGAAAAACGTCCAGAAATGATTGAAGCTACTGACTGAATGAAAGGAGCTGGCATCTCACTCTCTTTGAATCTTCTTTATCATGCTAAGAGGAGCAGGAAAAAGCAAAAAATTTCAGAATTGCACCTTGCAATGCGGAGAAATTACTGTTTGTGCATTTACAATATACATTGATTTTTGCCATTGAAAAACGTCCAGAAATGATTGAAGCTACTGACTGAATGAAAGGAGCTGGCATCTCACTCTCTTTGAATCTTCTTTATCATGCTAAGAGGAGCAGGAAAAAGCAAAAAATTTCAGAATTGCACCTTGCAATGCGGAGAAATTACTGTTTGTGCATTTACAATATTCATTGATTTTTGCCATTGAAAAACGTCCAGAAATGATTGAAGCTACTGACTGAATGAAAGGAGCTGGCATCTCACTCTCTTTGAATCTTCTTTATCATGCTAAGAGGAGCAGGAAAAAGCAAAAAATTTCAGAATTGCACCTTGCAATGCGGAGAAATTACTGTTTGTGCATTTACAATATTCATTGATTTTTGCCATTGAAAAACGTCCAGAAATGATTGAACCTACCGACTGAATGAAAGGAGCTGGCATCTCACTCTCTTTGAATCTTCTTTATCATGCTAAGAGGAGCAGGAAAAAGCAAAAAATTTCAGAATTGCACCTTGCAATGCGGAGAAATTACTGTTTGTGCATTTACAATATTCATTGATTTTTGCCGTTGAAAAACGTCCAGAAATGATTGAAGCTACTGACTGAATGAAAGGAGCTGGCATCTCACTCTCTTTGAATCTTCTTTATCATGCTAAGAGGAGCAGGAAAAAGCAAAAAATTTCAGAATTGCACCTTGCAATGCGGAGAAATTACTGTTTGTGCATTTACAATATTCATTGATTTTTGCCATTGAAAAACGTCCAGAAATGATTGAAGCTACTGACTGAATGAAAGGAGCTGGCATCTCACTCTCTTTGAATCTTCTTTATCATGCTAAGAGGAGCAGGAAAAAGCAAAAAATTTCAGAATTGCACCTTGCAATGCGGAGAAATTACTGTTTGTGCATTTACAATATTCATTGATTTTTGCCATTGAAAAACATCATGTTATTCATATACCAGAAATGTTTGAAGCTACTGACTGAATGAAAGGAGCTGGCATGTCACTCTCTTTGAATCTTCTTTATCATGCTAAGAGGAGCAGGAAAAAGCAAAAAATTTCAGAATTGCACCTTGCAATGCGGAGAAATTACTGTTTGTGCATTTACAATATTCATTGATTTTTGCCATTGAAAAACGTCCAGAAATGATTGAAGCTACTGACTGAATGAAAGGAGCTGGCATCTCACTCTCTTTGAATCTTCTTTATCATGCTAAGAGGAGCAGGAAAAAGCAAAAAATTTCAGAATTGCACCTTGCAATGCGGAGAAATTACTGTTTGTGCATTTACAATATTCATTGATTTTTGCCATTGAAAAACATCATGTTATTCATATACCAGAAATGATTGAAGCTACTGACTGAATGAAAGGAGCTGGCATCTCACTCTCTTTGAATCTTCTTTATCATGCTAAGAGGAGCAGGAAAAAGCAAAAAATTTCAGAATTGCACCTTGCAATGCGGAGAAATTACTGTTTGTGCATTTACAATATTCATTGATTTTTGCCATTGAAAAACGTCCAGAAATGATTGAAGCTACTGACTGAATGAAAGGAGCTGGCATCTCACTCTCTTTGAATCTTCTTTATCATGCTAAGAGGAGCAGGAAAAAGCAAAAAATTTCAGAATTGCACCTTGCAATGCGGAGAAATTACTGTTTGTGCATTTACAATATTCATTGATTTTTGCCATTGAAAAACATCATGTTATTCATATACCAGAAATGTTTGAAGCTACTGACTGAATGAAAGGAGCTGGAATCTCACTCTCTTTGAATCTTCTTTATCATGCTAAGAGGAGCAGGAAAAAGCAAAAAATTTCAGAATTGCACCTTGCAATGCGGAGAAATTACTGTTTGTGCATTTACAATATTCATTGATTTTTGCCATTGAAAAACGTCCAGAAATGATTGAAGCTACTGACTGAATGAAAGGAGCTGGCATCTCACTCTCTTTGAATCTTCTTTATCATGCTAAGAGGAGCAGGAAAAGGCAAAAAATTTCAGAATTGCACCTTGCAATGCGGAGAAATTACTGTTTGTGCATTTACAATATTCATTGATTTTTGCCATTGAAAAACATCATGTTATTCATATACCAGAAATGTTTGAAGCTACTGACTGAATGAAAGGAGCTGGCATCTCACTCTCTTTGAATCTTCTTTATCATGCTAAGAGGAGCAGGAAAAACCAAAAAATTTCAGAATTGCACCTTGCAATGCGAATAAATTACTGTTTGTGCATTTACAATATTCATTGATTTTTGCCATTGAAAAACATCATGTTATTCATATACCAGAAATGATTGAAGCTACTGAATGAATGAAAGGAGCTGGCTTCTCACTCTCTTTGAATCTTCTTTATCATGCTAAGAGGAGCAGGAAAAAGCAAAACATTTCAGAATTGCACCTTGCAATGCGGAGAAATTACTGTTTGTGCATTTACAATATTCATTGATTTTTGCCATTGAAAAACATCATGTTATTCACATACCAGAAATGATTGAAGCTACTGACTGAATGAAAGGAGCTGGCATCTCACTCTCTTTGAATCTTCTTTATCATGCTAAGAGGAGCAGGAAAAAGCAAAAAATTTCAGAATTGCACCTCGCAATGCGGAGAAATTACTGTTTGTGCATTTACAATATTCATTGATTTTTGCCATTGAAAAACGTCCAGAAATGATTGAAGCTACTGACTGAATGAAAGGAGCTGGCATCTCACTCTCTTTGAATCTTCTTTATCATGCTAAGAGGAGCAGGAAAAAGCAAAAAATTTCAGAATTGCACCTTGCAATGCGGAGAAATTGCTGTTTGTGCATTTACAAAATTCATTGATTTTTGCCATTGAAAAACATCATGTTATTCATATACCAGAAATGTTTGAAGCTACTGACTGAATGAAAGGAGCTGGCATCTCACTCTCTTTGAATCTTCTTTATCATGCTAAGAGGAGCAGGAAAAAGCAAAAAATTTCAGAATTGCACCTTGCAATGCGGAGAAATTACTGTTTGTGCATTTACAATATTCATTGATTTTTGCCATTGAAAAACGTCCAGAAATGATTGAAGCTACTGACTGAATGAAAGGAGCTGGCATCTCACTCTCTTTGAATCTTCTTTATCATGCTAAGAGGAGCAGGAAAAAGCAAAAAATTTCAGAATTGCACCTTGCAATGCGGAGAAATTACTGTTTGTGCATTTACAATATACATTGATTTTTGCCATTGAAAAACGTCCAGAAATGATTGAAGCTACTGACTGAATGAAAGGAGCTGGCATCTCACTCTCTTTGAATCTTCTTTATCATGCTAAGAGGAGCAGGAAAAAGCAAAAAATTTCAGAATTGCACCTTGCAATGCGGAGAAATTACTGTTTGTGCATTTACAATATTCATTGATTTTTGCCGTTGAAAAAAGTCCAGAAATGATTGAAGCTACTGACTGAATGAAAGGAGCTGGCATCTCACTCTCTTTGAATCTTCTTTATCATGCTAAGAGGAGCAGGAAAAAGCAAAAAATTTCAGAATTGCACCTTGCAATGCGGAGAAATTACTGTTTGTGCATTTACAATATTCATTGATTTTTGCCAATGAAAAACATCATGTTATTCATATACCAGAAATGATTGAAGCTACTGACTGAATGAAAGGAGCTGGCATCTCACTCTCTTTGAATCTTCTTTATCATGCTAAGAGGAGCAGGAAAAAGCAAGAAATTTCAGAATTGCACCTTGCAATGCGGAGAAATTACTGTTTGTGCATTTACAATATTCATTGATTTTTGCCATTGAAAAACATCATGTTATTCATATACCAGAAATGTTTGAAGCTACTGACTGAATGAAAGGAGCTGGCATCTCACTCTCTTTGAATCTTCTTTATCATGCTAAGAGGAGCAGGAAAAAGCAAAAAATTTCAGAATTGCACCTTGCAATGTGGAGAAATTACTGTTTGTGCATTTACAATATTCATTGATTTTTACCATTGAAAAACGTCCAGAAATGATTGAAGCTACTGACTGAATGAAAGTAGCTGCCATCTCACTCTCTTTGAATCTTTTTTATCATGCTAAGAGGAGCAGGAAAAAGCAAAAAATTTCAGACTTGCACCTTGCAATGCGGAGAAATTACTGTTTGTGCATTTACAATATTCATTGATTTTTGCCATTGAAAAACATCATGTTATTCATATACCAGAAATGTTTGAAGCTACTGACTGAATGAAAGGAGCTGGCATCTCACTCTCTTTGAATCTTCTTTATCATGCTAAGAGGAGCAGGAAAAAGCAAAAAATTTCAGAATTGCACCTTGCAATGCGGAGAAATTACTTTTTATGCATTTACAATATTCATTGATTTTTGCCATTGAAAAATGTCCAGAAATGATTGAAGCTACTGACTGAATGAAAGGAGCTGGCATCTCACTCTCTTTGAATCTTCTTTATCATGCTAAGAGGAGCAGGAAAAAGCAAAAAATTTCAGAATTGCACCTTGCAATGCGGAGAAATTACTGTTTGTGCATTTACAATATTCATTGATTTTTGCCATTGAAAAACGTCCAGAAATGATTGAAGCTACTGACTGAATGAAAGGAGCTGGCATCTCACTCTCTTTGAATCTTCTTTATCATGCTAAGAGGAGCAGGAAAAAGCAAAAAATTTCAGAATTGCACCTTGCAATGCGGAGAAATTACTGTTTGTGCATTTACAATATTCATTGATTTTTGCCATTGAAAAACGTCCAGAAATGATTGAAGCTACTGACTGAATGAAAGGAGCTGGCATCTCACTCTCTTTGAATCTTCTTTATCATGCTAAGAGGAGCAGGAAAAAGCAAAAAATTTCAGAATTGCACCTTGCAATGCGGAGAAATTACTGTTTGTGCATTTACAATATTCATTGATTTTTGCCATTGAAAAACATGTAATTCATATACCAGAAATGTTTGAAGCTACTGACTGAATGAAAGGAGCTGGCACCTCACTCTCTTTGAATCTTCTTTATCATGCTAAGAGGAGCGGGAAAAAGCAAAAAATTTCAGAATTGCACCTTGCAATGCGGAGAAATTACTGTTTGTGCATTTACAATATTCATTGATTTTTGCCATTGAAAAACGTCCAGAAATGATTGAAGGTACTGACTGAATGAAAGGAGCTGGCATCTCACTCTCTTTGAATCTTCTTTATCATGCTAAGAGGAGCAGGAAAAAGCAAAAAATTTCAGAATTGCACCTTGCAATGCGGAGAAATTACTGTTTGTGCATTTACAATATTCATTGATTTTTGCCATTGAAAAACGTCCAGAAATGATTGAAGCTACTGACTGAATGAAAGGAGCTGGCATCTCACTCTCTTTGAATCTTCTTTATCATGCTAAGAGGAGCAGGAAAAAGCAAAAAATTTCAGAATTGCACCTTGCAATGCGGAGAAATTACAGTTTGTGCATTTACAATATTCATTGATTTTTGCCATTGAGAAACGTCCAGAAATGATTGAAGCTACTGACTGAATGAAAGGAGCTGGCATCTCACTCTCTTTGAATCTTCTTTATCATGCTAAGAGGAACAGGAAAAAGCAAAAAATTTCAGAATTGCACCTTGCAATGCGGAGAAATTACTGTTTGTGCATTTACAATATTCATTGATTTTTGCCATTGAAAAACATCATGTTATTTATATACCAGAAATGTTTGAAGCTACTGACTGAATGAAAGGAGCTGGCATCTCACTCTCTTTGAATCTTCTTTATCATGCTAAGAGGAGCAGGAAAAAGCAAAAAATTTCAGAATTGCACCTTGCAATGTGGAGAAATTACTGTTTGTGCATTTACAATATTCATTGATTTTTACCATTGAAAAACGTCCAGAAATGATTGAAGCTACTGACTGAATGAAAGTAGCTGGCATCTCACTCTCTTTGAATTTTCTTTATCATGCTAAGAGGAGCAGGAAAAAGCAAAAAATTTCAGACTTGCACCTTGCAATGCGGAGAAATTACTGTTTGTGCATTTACAATATTCATTGATTTTTGCCATTGAAAAACATCATGTTATTCATATACCAGAAATGTTTGAAGCTACTGACTGAATGAAAGGAGCTGGCATCTCACTCTCTTTGAATCTTCTTTATCATGCTAAGAGGAGCAGGAAAAAGCAAAAAATTTCAGAATTGCACCTTGCAATGCGGAGAAATTACTGTTTGTGCATTTACAATATTCATTGATTTTTGCCATTGAAAAACATCATGTTATTCATATACAAGAAATGTTTGAAGCTACTGACTGAATGAAAGGAGCTGGCATCTCAATCTCTTTGAATCTTCTTTATCATGCTAAGAGGAGCAGGAAAAAGCAAAAAATTTCAGAATTGCACCTTGCAATGTGGAGAAATTACTGTTTGTGCATTTACAATATTCATTGATTTTTACCATTGAAAAACGTCCAGAAATGATTGAAGCTACTGACTGAATGAAAGTAGCTGGCATCTCACTCTCTTTGAATCTTCTTTATCATGCTAAGAGGAGCAGGAAAAAGCAAAAAATTTCAGACTTGCACCTTGCAATGCGGAGAAATTACTATTTGTGCATTTACAATATTCATTGATTTTTGCCATTGAAAAACATCATGTTATTCATATACCAGAAATGTTTGAAGCTACTGACTGAATGAAAGGAGCTGGCATCTCACTCTCTTTGAATCTTCTTTATCATGCTAAGAGGAGCAGGAAAAAGCAAAAAATTTCAGAATTGCACCTTGCAATGCGGAGAAATTACTGTTTGTGCATTTACAATATTCATTGATTTTTGCCATTGAAAAACATCATGTTATTCATATACCAGAAATGTTTGAAGCTACTGACTGAATGAAAGGAGCTGACATCTCACTCTCTTTGAATCTTCTTTATCATGCTAAGAGGAGCAGGAAAAAGCAAAAAATTTCAGAATTGCACCTTGCAATGCGGAGAAATTACTGTTTGTGCATTTACAATATTCATTGATTTTTGCCATTGAAAAATGTCCAGAAATGATTGAAGCTACTGACTGAATGAAAGGAGCTGGCATCTCACTCTCTTTGAATCATGCTAAGAGGAGCAGGAAAAAGCAAAAAATTTCAGAATTGCACCTTGCAATGCGGAGAAATTACTGTTTGTGCATTTACAATATTCATTGATTTTTGCCATTGAAAAACATCATGTTATTCATATACCAGAAATGTTTGAAGCTACTGACTGAATGAAAGGAGCTGGCATCTCACTCTCTTTGAATCTTCTTTATCATGCTAAGAGGAGCAGGAAAAAGCAAAAAATTTTAGAATTGCACCTTGCAATGTGGAGAAATTACTGTTTGTGCATTTACAATATTCATTGATTTTTACCATTGAAAAACGTCCAGAAATGATTGAAGCTACTGACTGAATGAAAGTAGCTGGCATCTCACTCTCTTTGAATCTTCTTTATCATGCTAAGAGGAGCAGGAAAAAGCAAAAAATTTCAGACTTGCACCTTGCAATGCGGAGAAATTACTGTTTGTGCATTTACAATATTCATTGATTTTTGCCATTGAAAAACATCATGTTATTCATATACCAGAAATGTTTGAAGCTACTGACTGAATGAAAGGAGCTGGCATCTCACTCTCTTTGAATCTTCTTTATCATGCTAAGAGGAGCAGGAAAAAGCAAAAAATTTCAGAATTGCACCTTGCAATGCGGAGAAATTACTGTTTGTGCATTTACAATATTCATTGATTTTTGCCATTTAAAAACGTCCAGAAATGATTGAAGCTACTGACTGAATGAAAGGAGCTGGCATCTCACTCTCTTTGAATCTTCTTTATCATGCTAAGAGGAGCAGGAAAAAGCAAAAAATTTCAGAATTGCACCTTGCAATGCGGAGAAATTACTGTATGTGCATTTACAATATTCATTGATTTTTGCCATTGAAAAACGTCCAGAAATGATTGAAGCTACTGACTGAATGAAAGGAGCTGGCATCTCACTCTCTTTGAATCTTCTTTATCATGCTAAGAGGAGCAGGAAAAAGCAAAAAATTTCAGAATTGCACCTTGCAATGCGGAGAAATTACTGTTTGTGCATTTACAATATTCATTGATTTTTGCCATTGAAAAACATGTTATTCATATACCAGAAATGTTTGAAGCTACTGACTGAATGAAAGGAGCTGGCACCTCACTCTCTTTGAATCTTCTTTATCATGCTAAGAGGAGCGGGAAAAAGCAAAAAATTTCAGAATTGCACCTTGCAATGCGGAAAAATTACTGTTTGTGCATTTACAATATTCATTGATTTTTGCCATTGAAAAACGTCCAGAAATGATTGAAGGTACTGACTGAATGAAAGGAGCTGGCATCTCACTCTCTTTGAATCTTCTTTATCATGCTAAGAGGAGCAGGAAAAAGCAAAAAATTTCAGAATTGCACCTTGCAATGCGGAGAAATTACTGTTTGTGCATTTACAATATTCATTGATTTTTGCCATTGAAAAACGTCCAGAAATGATTGAAGCTACTGACTGAATGAAAGGAGCTGGCATCTCACTCTCTTTGAATCTTCTTTATCATGCTAAGAGGAGCAGGAAAAAGCAAAAAATTTCAGAATTGCACCTTGCAATGCGGAGAAATTACAGTTTGTGCATTTACAATATTCATTGATTTTTGCCATTGAAAAACATCCAGAAATGATTGAAGCTACTGACTGAATGAAAGGAGCTGGCATCTCACTCTCTTTGAATATTCTTTATCATGCTAAGTGGAGCAGGAAAAAGCAAAAAATTTCAGAATTGCACCTTGCAATGCGGAGAAATTACTGTTTGTGCATTTACAATATTCATTGATTTTTGCCATTGAAAAACATCATGTTATTCATATACCAGAAATGTTTGAAGCTACTGACTGAATGAAAGGAGCTGGCATCTCACTCTCTTTGAATCTTCTTTATCATGCTAAGAGGAGCAGGAAAAAGCAAAAAATTTCAGAATTGCACCTTGCAATGTGGAGAAATTACTGTTTGTGCATTTACAATATTCATTGATTTTTACCATTGAAAAACGTCCAGAAATGATTGAAGCTACTGACTGAATGAAAGTAGCTGGCATCTCACTCTCTTTGAATCTTCTTTATCATGCTAAGAGGAGCAGGAAAAAGCAAAAAATTTCAGACTTGCACCTTGCAATGCGGAGAAATTACTGTTTGTGCATTTACAATATTCATTGATTTTTGCCATTGAAAAACATCATGTTATTCATATACCAGAAATGTTTGAAGCTACTGACTGAATGAAAGGAGCTGGCATCCCACTCTCTTTGAATCTTCTTTATCATGCTAAGAGGAGCAGGAAAAAGCAAAAAATTTCAGAATTGCACCTTGCAATGCGGAGAAATTACTGTTTGTGCATTTACAATATTCATTGATTTTTGCCATTGAAAAACATCATGTTATTCATATACCAGAAATGTTTGAAGCTACTGACTGAATGAAAGGAGCTGGCATCTCAATCTCTTTGAATCTTCTTTATCATGCTAAGAGGAGCAGGATAAAGCAAAAAATTTCAGAATTGCACCTTGCAATGTGGAGAAATTACTGTTTGTGCATTTACAATATTCATTGATTTTTACCATTGAAAAACGTCCAGAAATGATTGAAGCTACTGACTGAATGAAAGTAGCTGGCATCTCACTCTCTTTGAATCTTCTTTATCATGCTAAGAGGAGCAGGAAAAAGCAAAAAATTTCAGACTTGCACCTTGCAATGCGGAGAAATTACTGTTTGTGCATTTACAATATTCATTGATTTTTGCCATTGAAAAACATCATGTTATTCATATACCAGAAATGTTTGAAGCTACTGACTGAATGAAAGGAGCTGGCATCTCACTCTCTTTGAATCTTCTTTATCATGCTAAGAGGAGCAGGAAAAAGCAAAAAATTTCAGACTTGCACCTTGCAATGCGGAGAAATTACTGTTTGTGCATTTACAATATTCATTGATTTTTGCCATTGAAAAACATCATGTTATTCATATACCAGAAATGTTTGAAGCTACTGACTGAATGAAAGGAACTGGCACCTCACTCTCTTTGAATCTTCTTTATCATGCTAAGAGGAGCAGGAAAAAGCAAAAAATTTCAGAATTGCACCTTGCAATGCGGAGAAATTACTGTTTGTGCATTTAAAATATTCATTGATTTTTGCCATTGAAAAACGTCCAGAAATGATTGAAGGTACTGACTGAATGAAAGGAGCTGGCATCTCACTCTCTTTGAATCTTCTTTATCATTCTAAGAGGAGCAGGAAAAAGCAAAAAATTTCAGAATTGCACCTTGCAATGCGGAGAAATTACTGTTTGTGCATTTACAATATTCATTGATTTTTGCCATTGAAAAACGTCCAGAAATGATTGAAGCTACTGACTGAATGAAAGGAGCTGGCATCTCACTCTCTTTGAATCTTCTTTATCATGCTAAGAGGAGCAGGAAAAAGCAAAAAATTTCAGAATTGCACCTTGCAATGCGGAGAAATTACAGTTTGTGCATTTACAATATTCATTGATTTTTGCCATTGAAAAACGTCCAGAAATGATTGAAGCTACTGACTGAATGAAAGGAGCTGGCATCTCACTCTCTTTGAATCTTCTTTATCATGCTAAGAGGAGCAGGAAAAAGCAAAAAATTTCAGAATTGCACCTTGCAATGCGGAGAAATTACTGTTTGTGCATTTACAATATTCATTGATTTTTGCCATTGAAAAACATGTTATTCATATACCAGAAATGTTTGAAGCTCCTGACTGAATGAAAGGAGCTGGCACCTCACTCTCTTTGAATCTTCTTTATCATGCTAAGAGGAGCAGGAAAAAGCAAAAAATTTCAGAATTGCACCTTGCAATGCGGAGAAATTACTGTTTGTGCATTTACAATATTCATTGATTTTTGCCATTGAAAAACGTCCAGAAATGATTGAAGCTACTGACTGAATGAAAGGAGCTGGCATCTCACTCTCTTTGAATCTTCTTTATCATGCTAAGAGGAGCAGGAAAAAGCAAAAAATTTCAGAATTGCACCTTGCAATGCGGAGAAATTACTGTTTGTGCATTTACAATATTCATTGATTTTTGCCATTGAAAAATGTCCAGAAATGATTGAAGCTACTGACTGAATGAAAGGAGCTGGCATCTCACTCTCTTTGAATCTTCTTTATCATGCTAAGAGGAGCAGGAAAAAGCAAAAAATTTCAGTATTGCGCCTTGCAATGCGGAGAAATTACTGTTTGTGCATTTACAAAATTCATTGATTTTTGCCATTGAAAAACATCATGTTATTCATATACCAGAAATGATTGAAGCTACTGACTGAAGGAAAGGAGCTGGCATCTCACTCTCTTTGAATCTTCTTTATCATGCTAAGAGGAGCAGGAAAAAGCAAAAAATTTCAGAATTGCACCTTGCAATGCGGAGAAATTACTGTTTGTGCATTTACAATATTCATTGATTTTTGCCATTGAAAAACGTCCAGAAATGATTGAAGCTACTGACTGAATGAAAGGAGCTGGCATCTCACTCTCTTTGAATCTTCTTTATCATGCTAAGAGGAGCAGGAAAAAGCAAAAAATTTCAGAATTGCTCCTTGCAATGCGGAGAAATTACTGTTTGTGCATTTACAATATTCATTGATTTTTGCGATTGAAAAACATCATGTTATTCATATACCAGAAATGATTGAAGCTACTGACTGAATGAAAGGAGCTGGCATCTCATTCTCTTTGAATCTTCTTTATCATGCTAAGAGGAGCAGGAAAAAGTAAAAAATTTCAGAATTGCACCTTGCAATGCGGAGAAATTACTGTTTGTGCATTTACAATATTCAATGATTTTTGCCATTGAAAAACGTCCAGAAATGATTGAAGCTACTGACTGAATGAAAGGAGCTGGCATCTCACTCTCTTTGAATCTTGTTTATCATGCTAAGAGGAGCAGGAAAAAGCAAAAAATTTCAGAATTGCACCTTGCAATGCGGAGAAATTACTGTTTGTGCATTTACAATATTCATTGATTTTTGCCATTGAAAAACGTCCAGAAATGATTGAAGCTACTGACTGAATGAAAGGAGCTGGCATCTCACTCTCTTTGAATCTTCTTTATCATGCTAAGAGGAGCAGGAAAAAGCCAAAAATTTCAGAATTGCACCTTGCAATGCGGAGAAATTACTGTTTGTGCATTTACAATATTCATTGATTTTTGCCATTGAAAAATGTCCAGAAATGATTGAAGCTACTGACTGAATGAAAGGAGCTGGCATCTCACTCTCTTTGAATCTTATTTAGCATGCTAAGAGGAGCAGGAAAAAGCAAAAAATTTCAGAATTGCGCCTTGCAATGCGGAGAAATTACTGTTTGTGCATTTACAAAATTCATTGATTTTTGCCATTGAAAAACATCATGTTATTCATATACCAGAAATGATTGAAGCTACTGACTGAAGGAAAGGATCTGGCATCTCACTCTCTTTGAATCTTCTTTGTCATGCTAAGAGGAGCAGGAAAAAGCAAAAAATTTCAGAATTGCACCTTGCAATGCGGAGAAATTACTGTTTGTGCATTTACAATATTCATTGATTTTTGCCATTGAAAAACGTCCAGAAATGATTGAAGCTACTGACTGAATGAAAGGAGCTGGCATCTCACTCTCTTTGAATCTTCTTTATCATGCTAAGAGGAGCAGGAAAAAGCAAAACATTTCAGAATTGCACCTTGCAATGCGGAGAAATTACTGTTTGTGCATTTACAATATTCATTGATTTTTGCGATTGAAAAACATCATGTTATTCATATACCAGAAATGATTGAAGCTACTGACTGAATGAAAGGAGCTGGCATCTCACTCTCTTTGAATCTTCTTTATCATGCTAAGAGGAGCAGGAAAAAGTAAAAAATTTCAGAATTGCACCTTGCAATGCGGAGAAATTACTGTTTGTGCATTTACAATATTCAATGATTTTTGCCATTGAAAAACGTCCAGAAATGATTGAAGCTACTGACTGAATGAAAGGAGCTGGCATCTCACTCTCTTTGAATCTTCTTTATCATGCTAAGAGGAGCAGGAAAAAGCAAAAAATTTCAGAATTGCACCTTGCAATGCGGAGAAATTACTGTTTGTGCATTTACAATATTCATTGATTTTTGCCATTGAAAAACATCATGTTATTCATATACCAGAAATGATTGAAGCTACTGACTGAATGAAAGGAGCTGGCATCTCACTCTCTTTGAATCTTCTTTATCATGCTAAGAGGAGCAGGAAAAAGCAAAAAAATTCAGAATTGCACCTTGCAATGCGGAGAAATTGCAGTTTGTGCATTTACAATATTCATTGATTTTTGCCATTGAAAAACGTCCAGAAATGATTGAAGCTACTGACTGAATGAAAGGAGCTGGCATCTCACTCTCTTTGAATCTTCTTTATCATGCTAAGAGGAGCAGGAAAAAGCAAAAAATTTCAGAATTGCACCTTGCAATGCGGAGAAATTACTGTTTGTGCATTTACAATATTCATTGATTTTTGCCATTGAAAAACGTCCAGAAATGATTGAAGCTACTGACTGAATGAAAGGAGCTGGCATCTCACTCTCTTTGAATCTTCTTTATCATGCTAAGAGGAGCAGGAAAAAGCAAAAAATTTCAGAATTGCACCTTGCAATGCGGAGAAATTACTGTTTGTGCATTTACAATATTCATTGATTTTTGCCATTGAAAAATGTCCAGAAATGATTGAAGCTACTGACTGAATGAAAGGAGCTGGCATCTCACTCTCTTTGAATCTTCTTTATCATGCTAAGAGGAGCAGGAAAAAGCAAAAAATTTCAGAATTGCGCCTTGCAATGCGGAGAAATTACTGTTTGTGCATTTACAAAATTCATTGATTTTTGCCATTGAAAAACATCATGTTATTCATATACCAGAAATGATTGAAGCTACTGACTGAAGGAAAGGATCTGGCATCTCACTCTCTTTGAATCTTCTTTGTCATGCTAAGAGGAGCAGGAAAAAGCAAAAAATTTCAGAATTGCACCTTGCAATGCGGAGAAATTACTGTTTGTGCATTTACAATATTCATTGATTTTTGCCATTGAAAAACGTCCAGAAATGATTGAAGCTACTGACTGAATGAAAGGAGCTGGCATCTCACTCTCTTTGAATCTTCTTTATCATGCTAAGAGGAGCAGGAAAAAGCAAAACATTTCAGAATTGCACCTTGCAATGCGGAGAAATTACTGTTTGTGCATTTACAATATTCATTGATTTTTGCCATTGAAAAACATCATGTTATTCATATACCAGAAATGATTGAAGCTACTGACTGAAGGAAAGGATCTGGCATCTCACTCTCTTTGAATCTTCTTTGTCATGCTAAGAGGAGCAGGAAAAAGCAAAAAATTTCAGAATTGCACCTTGCAATGCGGAGAAATTACTGTTTGTGCATTTACAATATTCATTGATTT
This sequence comes from Phyllobates terribilis, assembly GCF_046119375.1. NCBI lineage: Eukaryota > Metazoa > Chordata > Amphibia > Anura > Dendrobatidae > Phyllobates > Phyllobates terribilis. Next base: position 30,893 of record NW_027366336.1, on the reverse strand, counting down.
TTGCCATTGAAAAACGTCCAGAAATGATTGAAGCTACTGACTGAATGAAAGGAGCTGGCATCTCACTCTCTTTGAATCTTCTTTATCATGCTAAGAGGAGCAGGAAAAAGCAAAACATTTCAGAATTGCACCTTGCAATGCGGAGAAATTACTGTTTGTGCATTTACAATATTCATTGATTTTTGCGATTGAAAAACATCATGTTATTCATATACCAGAAATGATTGAAGCTACTGACTGAATGAAAGGAGCTGGCATCTCACTCTCTTTGAATCTTCTTTATCATGCTAAGAGGAGCAGGAAAAAGTAAAAAATTTCAGAATTGCACCTTGCAATGCGGAGAAATTACTGTTTGTGCATTTACAATATTCAATGATTTTTGCCATTGAAAAACGTCCAGAAATGATTGAAGCTACTGACTGAATGAAAGGAGCTGGCATCTCACTCTCTTTGAATCTTCTTTATCATGCTAAGAGGAGCAGGAAAAAGCAAAAAATTTCAGAATTGCACCTTGCAATGCGGAGAAATTACTGTTTGTGCATTTACAATATTCATTGATTTTTGCCATTGAAAAACATCATGTTATTCATATACCAGAAATGATTGAAGCTACTGACTGAATGAAAGGAGCTGGCATCTCACTCTCTTTGAATCTTCTTTATCATGCTAAGAGGAGCAGGAAAAAGCAAAAAAATTCAGAATTGCACCTTGCAATGCGGAGAAATTGCAGTTTGTGCATTTACAATATTCATTGATTTTTGCCATTGAAAAACGTCCAGAAATGATTGAAGCTACTGACTGAATGAAAGGAGCTGGCATCTCACTCTCTTTGAATCTTCTTTATCATGCTAAGAGGAGCAGGAAAAAGCAAAAAATTTCAGAATTGCACCTTGCAATGCGGAGAAATTACTGTTTGTGCATTTACAATATTCATTGATTTTTGCCATTGAAAAATGTCCAGAAATGATTGAAGCTACTGACTGAATGAAAGGAGCTGGCATCTCACTCTCTTTGAATCTTCTTTATCATGCTAAGAGGAGCAGGAAAAAGCAAAAAATTTCAGAATTGCGCCTTGCAATGCGGAGAAATTACTGTTTGTGCATTTACAAAATTCATTGATTTTTGCCATTGAAAAACATCATGTTATTCATATACCAGAAATGATTGAAGCTACTGACTGAAGGAAAGGATCTGGCATCTCACTCTCTTTGAATCTTCTTTGTCATGCTAAGAGGAGCAGGAAAAAGCAAAAAATTTCAGAATTGCACCTTGCAATGCGGAGAAATTACTGTTTGTGCATTTACAATATTCATTGATTTTTGCCATTGAAAAACGTCCAGAAATGATTGAAGCTACTGACTGAATGAAAGGAGCTGGCATCTCACTCTCTTTGAATCTTCTTTATCATGCTAAGAGGAGCAGGAAAAAGCAAAACATTTCAGAATTGCACCTTGCAATGCGGAGAAATTACTGTTTGTGCATTTACAATATTCATTGATTTTTGCGATTGAAAAACATCATGTTATTCATATACCAGAAATGATTGAAGCTACTGACTGAATGAAAGGAGCTGGCATCTCACTCTCTTTGAATCTTCTTTATCATGCTAAGAGGAGCAGGAAAAAGTAAAAAATTTCAGAATTGCACCTTGCAATGCGGAGAAATTACTGTTTGTGCATTTACAATATTCAATGATTTTTGCCATTGAAAAACGTCCAGAAATGATTGAAGCTACTGACTGAATGAAAGGAGCTGGCATCTCACTCTCTTTGAATCTTCTTTATCATGCTAAGAGGAGCAGGAAAAAGCAAAAAATTTCAGAATTGCACCTTGCAATTCGGAGAAATTACTGTTTGTGCATTTACAATATTCATTGATTTTTGCCGCCATTGAAAAACATCATGTTATTCATATACCAGAAATGTTTGAAGCTACTGACTGAATGAAAGGAGCTGGCATCTCACTCTCTTTGAATCTTCTTTATCATGCTAAGAGGAGCAGGAAAAAGCAAAAAATTTCAGAATTGCACCTTGCAATGCGAAGAAATTACTGTTTGTGCATTTACAATATTCATTGATTTTTGCCATTGAAAAACATCATGTTATTCATATACCAGAAATGTTTGATGCTACTGACTGAATGAAAGGAGCTGGCATCTCACTCTCTTTGAATCTTCTTTATCATGCTAAGAGGAGCAGGAAAAAGCAAAAAATTTCAGAATTGCACCTTGCAATGCGGAGAAATTACTGTTTGTGCATTTACAATATTCATTGATTTTTGCCATTGAAAAACGTCCAGAAATGATTGAAGCTACTGACTGAATGAAAGGAGCTGGCATCTCACTCTCTTTGAATCTTCTTTATCATGCTAAGAGGAGCAGGAAAAAGCAAAAAATTTCAGAATTGCACCTTGCAATGCGGAGAAATTACTGTTTGTGCATTTACAATATTCATTGATTTTTGCCATTGAAAAACATCATGTTATTCATATACCAGAAATGATTGAAGCTACTGACTGAATGAAAGGAGCTGGCATCTCACTTTCTTTGAATCTTCTTTATCATGCTAAGAGGAGCAGGAAAAAGTAAAAAATTTCAGAATTGCACCTTGCAATGCGGAGAAATTACTGTTTGTGCATTTATAATATTCAATGATTTTTGCCATTGAAAAACGTCCAGAAATGATTGAAGCTACTGACTGAACGAAAGGAGCTGGCATCTCACTCTCTTTGAATCTTCTTTATCATGCTAAGAGGAGCAGGAAAAAGCAAAAAATTTCAGAATTGCACCTTGCAATGCGGAGAAATTACTGTTTGTGCATTTACAATATTCATTGATTTTTGCCATTGAAAAACATCATGTTATTCATATACCAGAAATGTTTGAAGCTACTGACTGAATGAAAGGAGCTGGCATCTCACTCTCTTTGAATCTTCTTTATCATGCTAAGAGGAGCAGGAAAAAGCAAAAAATTTCAGAATTGCACCTTGCAATGCGGAGAAATTACTGTTTGTGCATTTACAATATTCAATGATTTTTGCCATTGAAAAACGTCCAGAAATGATTGAAGCTACTGACTGAATGAAAGGAGCTGGCATCTCACTCTCTTTGAATCTTGTTTATCATGCTAAGAGGAGCAGGAAAAAGCAAAAAATTTCAGAATTGCACCTTGCAATGCGGAGAAATTACTGTTTGTGCATTTACAATATTCATTGATTTTTGCCATTGAAAAACGTCCAGAAATGATTGAAGCTACTGACTGAATGAAAGGAGCTGGCATCTCACTCTCTTTGAATCTTCTTTATCATGCTAAGAGGAGCAGGAAAAAGCAAAAAATTTCAGAATTGCACCTTGCAATGCGGAGAAATTACTGTTTGTGCATTTACAATATTCATTGATTTTTGCTATTGAAAAACATCATGTTATTCATATACCAGAAATGATTGAAGCTACTGACTGAATGAAAGGAGCTGGCATCTCACTCTCTTTGAATCTTCTTTATCATGCTAAGAGGAGCAGGAAAAAGCAAAAAATTTCAGAATTGCACCTTGCAATGCGGAGAAATTATAGTTTGTGCATTTACAATATTCATTGATTTTTGCCATTGAAAAACGTCCAGAAATGATTGAAGCTACTGACTGAATGAAAGGAGCTGGCATCTCACTCTCTTTGAATCTTCTTTATCATGCTAAGAGGAGCAGGAAAAAGCAAAAAATTTCAGAATTGCACCTTGCAATGCGGAGAAATTACTGTTTGTGCATTTACAATATTCATTGATTTTTGCTATTGAAAAACATCATGTTATTCATATACCAGAAATGATTGAAGCTACTGACTGAATGAAAGGAGCTGGCATCTCACTCTCTTTGAATCTTCTTTATCATGCTAAGAGGAGCAGGAAAAAGCAAAAAATTTCAGAATTGCACCTTGCAATGCGGAGAAATTATAGTTTGTGCATTTACAATATTCATTGATTTTTGCCATTGAAAAACGTCCAGAAATGATTGAAGCTACTGACTGAATGAAAGGAGCTGGCATCTCACTCTCTTTGAATCTTCTTTATCATGCTAAGAGGAGCAGGAAAAAGCAAAAAATTTCAGAATTGCACCTTGCAATGCGGAGAAATTACTGTTTGTGCATTTACAATATTCATTGATTTTTGCCATTGAAAAACGTCCAGAAATGATTGAAGCTACTGACTGAATGAAAGGAGCTGGCATCTCACTCTCTTTGAGTCTTCTTTATCATGCTAAGAGGAGCAGGAAAAAGCAAAAAATTTCAGAATTGCACCTTGCAATGCGGAGAAATTACTGTTTGTGCATTTACAATATTCATTGATTTTTGCTATTGAAAAACATCATGTTATTCATATACCAGAAATGATTGAAGCTACTGACTGAATGAAAGGAGCTGGCATCTCACTCTCTTTGAATCTTCTTTATCATGCTAAGAGGAGCAGGAAAAAGCAAAAAATTTCAGAATTGCACCTTGCAATGCGGAGAAATTACAGTTTGTGCATTTACAAAATTCATTGAATTTTGCCATTGAAAAGCGTCCAGAAATGATTGAAGCTACTGACTGAATGAAAGGAGCTGGCATCTCACTCTCTTTGAATCTTCTTTATCATGCTAAGAGGAGCAGGAAAAAGCAAAAAATTTCAGAATTGCGCCTTGCAATGCGGAGAAATTACTGTTTGTGCATTTACAAAATTCATTGATTTTTGCCATTGAAAAACATCATGTTATTCATATACCAGAAATGATTGAAGCTACTGACTGAAGGAAAGGATCTGGCATCTCACTCTCTTTGAATCTTCTTTGTCATGCTAAGAGGAGCAGGAAAAAGCAAAAAATTTCAGAATTGCACCTTGCAATGCGGAGAAATTACTGTTTGTGCATTTACAATATTCATTGATTTTTGCCATTGAAAAACGTCCAGAAATGATTGAAGCTACTGACTGAATGAAAGGAGCTGGCATCTCACTCTCTTTGAATCTTCTTTATCATGCTAAGAGGAGCAGGAAAAAGCAAAACATTTCAGAATTGCACCTTGCAATGCGGAGAAATTACTGTTTGTGCATTTACAATATTCATTGATTTTTGCGATTGAAAAACATCATGTTATTCATATACCAGAAATGATTGAAGCTACTGACTGAATGAAAGGAGCTGGCATCTCACTCTCTTTGAATCTTCTTTATCATGCTAAGAGGAGCAGGAAAAAGTAAAAAATTTCAGAATTGCACCTTGCAATGCGGAGAAATTACTGTTTGTGCATTTACAATATTCAATGATTTTTGCCATTGAAAAACGTCCAGAAATGATTGAAGCTACTGACTGAATGAAAGGAGCTGGCATATCACTCTCTTTGAATCTTCTTTATCATGCTAAGAGGAGCAGGAAAAAGCAAAAAATTTCAGAATTGCACCTTGCAATGCGGAGAAATTACTGTTTGTGCATTTACAATATTCATTGATTTTTGCCATTGAAAAACGTCCAGAAATGATTGAAGCTACTGACTGAATGAAAGGAGCTGGCATCTCACTCTCTTTGAATCTTCTTTATCATGCTAAGAGGAGCAGGAAAAAGCAAAAAATTTTAGAATTGCACCTTGCAATGCGGAGAAATTACTGTTTGTGCATTTACAATATTCATTGATTTTTGCCATTGAAAAATGTCCAGAAATGATTGAAGCTACTGACTGAATGAAAGGAGCTGGCATCTCACTCTCTTTGAATCTTCTTTATCATGCTAAGAGGAGCAGGAAAAAGCAAAAAATTTCAGAATTGCGCCTTGCAATGCGGAGAAATTACTGTTTGTGCATTTACAAAATTCATTGATTTTTGCCATTGAAAAACATCATGTTATTCATATACCAGAAATGATTGAAGCTACTGACTGAAGGAAAGGATCTGGCATCTCACTCTCTTTGAATCTTCTTTGTCATGCTAAGAGGAGCAGGAAAAAGCAAAAAATTTCAGAATTGCACCTTGCAATGCGGAGAAATTACTGTTTGTGCATTTACAATATTCATTGATTTTTGCCATTGAAAAACGTCCAGAAATGATTGAAGCTACTGACTGAATGAAAGGAGCTGGCATCTCACTCTCTTTGAATCTTCTTTATCATGCTAAGAGGAGCAGGAAAAAGCAAAACATTTCAGAATTGCACCTTGCAATGCGGAGAAATTACTGTTTGTGCATTTACAATATTCATTGATTTTTGCGATTGAAAAACATCATGTTATTCATATACCAGAAATGATTGAAGCTACTGACTGAATGAAAGGAGCTGGCATCTCACTCTCTTTGAATCTTCTTTATCATGCTAAGAGGAGCAGGAAAAAGTAAAAAATTTCAGAATTGCACCTTGCAATGCGGAGAAATTACTGTTTGTGCATTTACAATATTCAATGATTTTTGCCATTGAAAAACGTCCAGAAATGATTGAAGCTACTGACTGAATGAAAGGAGCTGGCATCTCACTCTCTTTGAATCTTCTTTATCATGCTAAGAGGAGCAGGAAAAAGCAAAAAATTTCAGAATTGCACCTTGCAATGCGGAGAAATTACTGTTTGTGCATTTACAATATTCATTGATTTTTGCCATTGAAAAACATCATGTTATTCATATACCAGAAATGATTGAAGCTACTGACTGAATGAAAGGAGCTGGCATCTCACTCTCTTTGAATCTTCTTTATCATGCTAAGAGGAGCAGGAAAAAGCAAAAAAATTCAGAATTGCACCTTGCAATGCGGAGAAATTGCAGTTTGTGCATTTACAATATTCATTGATTTTTGCCATTGAAAAACGTCCAGAAATGATTGAAGCTACTGACTGAATGAAAGGAGCTGGCATCTCACTCTCTTTGAATCTTCTTTATCATGCTAAGAGGAGCAGGAAAAAGCAAAAAATTTCAGAATTGTACCTTGCAATGCGGAGAAATTACTGTTTGTGCATTTACAATATTCATTGATTTTTGCCATTGAAAAACGTCCAGAAATGATTGAAGCTACTGACTGAATGAAAGGAGCTGGCATCTCACTCTCTTTGAATCTTCTTTATCATGCTAAGAGGAGCAGGAAAAAGCAAAAAATTTCAGAATTGCACCTTGCAATGCGGAGAAATTACTGTTTGTGCATTTACAATATTCATTGATTTTTGCCATTGAAAAATGTCCAGAAATGATTGAAGCTACTGACTGAATGAAAGGAGCTGGCATCTCACTCTCTTTGAATCTTCTTTATCATGCTAAGAGGAGCAGGAAAAAGCAAAAAATTTCAGAATTGCGCCTTGCAATGCGGAGAAATTACTGTTTGTGCATTTACAATATTCATTGATTTTTGCCATTGAAAAACATCATGTTATTCATATACCAGAAATGATTGAAGCTACTGACTGAAGGAAAGGATCTGGCATCTCACTCTCTTTGAATCTTCTTTGTCATGCTAAGAGGAGCAGGAAAAAGCAAAAAATTTCAGAATTGCACCTTGCAATGCGGAGAAATTACTGTTTGTGCATTTACAATATTCATTGATTTTTGCCATTGAAAAACGTCCAGAAATGATTGAAGCTACTGACTGAATGAAAGGAGCTGGCATCTCACTCTCTTTGAATCTTCTTTATCATGCTAAGAGGAGCAGGAAAAAGCAAAATATTTCAGAATTGCACCTTGCAATGCGGAGAAATTACTGTTTGTGCATTTACAATATTCATTGATTTTTGCGATTGAAAAACATCATGTTATTCATATACCAGAAATGATTGAAGCTACTGACTGAATGAAAGGAGCTGGCATCTCACTCTCTTTGAATCTTCTTTATCATGCTAAGAGGAGCAGGAAAAAGTAAAAAATTTCAGAATTGCACCTTGCAATGCGGAGAAATTACTGTTTGTGCATTTACAATATTCAATGATTTTTGCCATTGAAAAACGTCCAGAAATGATTGAAGCTACTGACTGAATGAAAGGAGCTGGCATCTCACTCTCTTTGAATCTTCTTTATCATGCTAAGAGGAGCAGGAAAAAGCAAAAAATTTCAGAATTGCACCTTGCAATGCGGAGAAATTACTGTTTGTGCATTTACAATATTCATTGATTTTTGCCGCCATTGAAAAACATCATGTTATTCATATACCAGAAATGTTTGAAGCTACTGACTGAATGAAAGGAGCTGGCATCTCACTCTCTTTGAATCTTCTTTATCATGCTAAGAGGAGCAGGAAAAAGCAAAAAATTTCAGAATTGCACCTTGCAATGCGAAGAAATTACTGTTTGTGCATTTACAATATTCATTGATTTTTGCCATTGAAAAACATCATGTTATTCATATACCAGAAATGTTTGATGCTACTAACTGAATGAAAGGAGCTGGCATCTCACTCTCTTTGAATCTTCTTTATCATGCTAAGAGGAGCAGGAAAAAGCAAAAAATTTCAGAATTGCACCTTGCAATGCGGAGAAATTACTGTTTGTGCATTTACAATATTCATTGATTTTTGCCATTGAAAAACGTCCAGAAATGATTGAAGCTACTGACTGAATGAAAGGAGCTGGCATCTCACTCTCTTTGAATCTTCTTTATCATGCTAAGAGGAGCAGGAAAAAGCAAAAAATTTCAGAATTGCACCTTGCAATGCGGAGAAATTACTGTTTGTGCATTTACAATATTCATTGATTTTTGCCATTGAAAAACATCATGTTATTCATATACCAGAAATGATTGAAGCTACTGACTGAATGAAAGGAGCTGGCATCTCACTCTCTTTGAATCTTCTTTATCATGCTAAGAGGAGCAGGAAAAAGTAAAAAATTTCAGAATTGCACCTTGCAATGCGGAGAAATTACTGTTTGTGCATTTATAATATTCAATGATTTTTGCCATTGAAAAACGTCCAGAAATGATTGAAGCTACTGACTGAACGAAAGGAGCTGGCATCTCACTCTCTTTGAATCTTCTTTATCATGCTAAGAGGAGCAGGAAAAAGCAAAAAATTTCAGAATTGCACCTTGCAATGCGGAGAAATTACTGTTTGTGCATTTACAATATTCATTGATTTTTGCCATTGAAAAACATCATGTTATTCATATACCAGAAATGTTTGAAGCTACTGACTGAATGAAAGGAGCTGGCATCTCACTCTCTTTGAATCTTCTTTATCATGCTAAGAGGAGCAGGAAAAAGCAAAAAATTTCAGAATTGCACCTTGCAATGCGGAGAAATTACTGTTTGTGCATTTACAATATTCAATGATTTTTGCCATTGAAAAACGTCCAGAAATGATTGAAGCTACTGACTGAATGAAAGGAGCTGGCATCTCACTCTCTTTGAATCTTGTTTATCATGCTAAGAGGAGCAGGAAAAAGCAAAAAATTTCAGAATTGCACCTTGCAATGCGGAGAAATTACTGTTTGTGCATTTACAATATTCATTGATTTTTGCCATTGAAAAACGTCCAGAAATGATTGAAGCTACTGACTGAATGAAAGGAGCTGGCATCTCACTCTCTTTGAGTCTTCTTTATCATGCTAAGAGGAGCAGGAAAAAGCAAAAAATTTCAGAATTGCACCTTGCAATGCGGAGAAATTACTGTTTGTGCATTTACAATATTCATTGATTTTTGCTATTGAAAAACATAATGTTATTCATATACCAGAAATGATTGAAGCTACTGACTGAATGAAAGGAGCTGGCATCTCACTCTCTTTGAATCTTCTTTATCATGCTAAGAGGAGCAGGAAAAAGCAAAAAATTTCAGAATTGCACCTTGCAATGCGGAGAAATTACAGTTTGTGCATTTACAATATTCATTGAATTTTGCCATTGAAAAGCGTCCAGAAATGATTGAAGCTACTGACTGAATGAAAGGAGCTGGCATCTCACTCTCTTTGAATCTTCTTTATCATGCTAAGAGGAGCAGGAAAAAGCAAAAAATTTCAGAATTGCACCTTGCAATGCGGAGAAATTACTGTTTGTGCATTTACAATATTCATTGATTTTTGCCATTGAAAAACGTCCAGAAATGATTGAAGGTACTGACTGAATGAAAGGAGCTGGCATCTCACTCTCTTTGAATCTTCTTTATCATGCTAAGAGGAGCAGGAAAAAGCAAAAAATTTCAGAATTGCACCTTGCAATGCGGAGAAATTACTGTTTGTGCATTTACAGTATTCATTGATTTTTGCCATTGAAAAACGTCCAGAAATGATTGAAGCTACTGACTGAATGAAAGGAGCTGGCATCTCACTCTCTTTGAATCTTCTTTATCATGCTAAGAGGAGCAGGAAAAAGGAAAAAATTTCAGAATTGCACCTTGCAATGCGGAGAAATTACTGTTTGTGCATGTACAATATTCATTGATTTTTGCCATTGAAAAATGTCCAGAAATGATTGAAGCTACTGACTGAATGAAAGGAGCTGGCATCTCACTCTCTTTGAATCTTCTTTATCATGCTAAGAGGAGCAGGAAAAAGCAAAAAATTTCAGAATTGCACCTTGCAATGCGGAGAAATTACTGTTTGTGCATTTACAATATTCATTGATTTTTGCCATTGAAAAACATCATGTTATTCATATACCAGAAATGTTTGAAGCTACTGACTGAATGAAAGGAGCTGGCATCTCACTCTCTTTGAATCTTCTTTATCATGCTAAGAGGAGCAGGAAAAAGCAAAAAATTTCAGAATTGCACCTTGCAATGCGGAGAAATTACTGTTTGTGCATTTACAATATTCATTGATTTTTGCCATTGAAAAATGTCCAGAAATGATTGAAGCTACTGACTGAATGAAAGGAGCTGGCATCTCACTCTCTTTGAATCTTCTTTATCATGCTAAGAGGAGCAGGAAAAAGCAAAAAATTTCAGAATTGCGCCTTGCAATGCGGAGAAATTACTGTTTGTGCATTTACAATATTCATTGATTTTTGCCATTGAAAAACATCATGTTATTCATATACCAGAAATGATTGAAGCTACTGACTGAAGGAAAGGATCTGGCATCTCACTCTCTTTGAATCTTCTTTGTCATGCTAAGAGGAGCAGGAAAAAGCAAAAAATTTCAGAATTGCACCTTGCAATGCGGAGAAATTACTGTTTGTGCATTTACAATATTCATTGATTTTTGCCATTGAAAAACGTCCAGAAATGATTGAAGCTACTGACTGAATGAAAGGAGCTGGCATCTCACTCTCTTTGAATCTTCTTTATCATGCTAAGAGGAGCAGGAAAAAGCAAAACATTTCAGAATTGCACCTTGCAATGCGGAGAAATTACTGTTTGTGCATTTACAATATTCATTGATTTTTGCGATTGAAAAACATCATGTTATTCATATACCAGAAATGATTGAAGCTACTGACTGAATGAAAGGAGCTGGCATCTCACTCTCTTTGAATCTTCTTTATCATGCTAAGAGGAGCAGGAAAAAGTAAAAAATTTCAGAATTGCACCTTGCAATGCGGAGAAATTACTGTTTGTGCATTTACAATATTCAATGATTTTTGCCATTGAAAAACGTCCAGAAATGATTGAAGCTACTGACTGAATGAAAGGAGCTGGCATCTCACTCTCTTTGAATCTTCTTTATCATGCTAAGAGGAGCAGGAAAAAGCAAAAAATTTCAGAATTGCACCTTGCAATGCGGAGAAATTACTGTTTGTGCATTTACAATATTCATTGATTTTTGCCGCCATTGAAAAACATCATGTTATTCATATACCAGAAATGTTTGAAGCTACTGACTGAATGAAAGGAGCTGGCATCTCACTCTCTTTGAATCTTCTTTATCATGCTAAGAGGAGCAGGAAAAAGCAAAAAATTTCAGAATTGCACCTTGCAATGCGAAGAAATTACTGTTTGTGCATTTACAATATTCATTGATTTTTGCCATTGAAAAACATCATGTTATTCATATACCAGAAATGTTTGATGCTACTAACTGAATGAAAGGAGCTGGCATCTCACTCTCTTTGAATCTTCTTTATCATGCTAAGAGGAGCAGGAAAAAGCAAAAAATTTCAGAATTGCACCTTGCAATGCGGAGAAATTACTGTTTGTGCATTTACAATATTCATTGATTTTTGCCATTGAAAAACGTCCAGAAATGATTGAAGCTACTGACTGAATGAAAGGAGCTGGCATCTCACTCTCTTTGAATCTTCTTTATCATGCTAAGAGGAGCAGGAAAAAGCAAAAAATTTCAGAATTGCACCTTGCAATGCGGAGAAATTACTGTTTGTGCATTTACAATATTCATTGATTTTTGCCATTGAAAAACATCATGTTATTCATATACCAGAAATGATTGAAGCTACTGACTGAATGAAAGGAGCTGGCATCTCACTCTCTTTGAATCTTCTTTATCATGCTAAGAGGAGCAGGAAAAAGTAAAAAATTTCAGAATTGCACCTTGCAATGCGGAGAAATTACTGTTTGTGCATTTATAATATTCAATGATTTTTGCCATTGAAAAACGTCCAGAAATGATTGAAGCTACTGACTGAACGAAAGGAGCTGGCATCTCACTCTCTTTGAATCTTCTTTATCATGCTAAGAGGAGCAGGAAAAAGCAAAAAATTTCAGAATTGCACCTTGCAATGCGGAGAAATTACTGTTTGTGCATTTACAATATTCATTGATTTTTGCCATTGAAAAACATCATGTTATTCATATACCAGAAATGTTTGAAGCTACTGACTGAATGAAAGGAGCTGGCATCTCACTCTCTTTGAATCTTCTTTATCATGCTAAGAGGAGCAGGAAAAAGCAAAAAATTTCAGAATTGCACCTTGCAATGCGGAGAAATTACTGTTTGTGCATTTACAATATTCAATGATTTTTGCCATTGAAAAACGTCCAGAAATGATTGAAGCTACTGACTGAATGAAAGGAGCTGGCATCTCACTCTCTTTGAATCTTGTTTATCATGCTAAGAGGAGCAGGAAAAAGCAAAAAATTTCAGAATTGCACCTTGCAATGCGGAGAAATTACTGTTTGTGCATTTACAATATTCATTGATTTTTGCCATTGAAAAACGTCCAGAAATGATTGAAGCTACTGACTGAATGAAAGGAGCTGGCATCTCACTCTCTTTGAGTCTTCTTTATCATGCTAAGAGGAGCAGGAAAAAGCAAAAAATTTCAGAATTGCACCTTGCAATGCGGAGAAATTACTGTTTGTGCATTTACAATATTCATTGATTTTTGCTATTGAAAAACATCATGTTATTCATATACCAGAAATGATTGAAGCTACTGACTGAATGAAAGGAGCTGGCATCTCACTCTCTTTGAATCTTCTTTATCATGCTAAGAGGAGCAGGAAAAAGCAAAAAATTTCAGAATTGCACCTTGCAATGCGGAGAAATTACAGTTTGTGCATTTACAATATTCATTGAATTTTGCCATTGAAAAGCGTCCAGAAATGATTGAAGCTACTGACTGAATGAAAGGAGCTGGCATCTCACTCTCTTTGAATCTTCTTTATCATGCTAAGAGGAGCAGGAAAAAGCAAAAAATTTCAGAATTGCACCTTGCAATGCGGAGAAATTACTGTTTGTGCATTTACAATATTCATTGATTTTTGCCATTGAAAAACGTCCAGAAATGATTGAAGGTACTGACTGAATGAAAGGAGCTGGCATCTCACTCTCTTTGAATCTTCTTTATCATGCTAAGAGGAGCAGGAAAAAGCAAAAAATTTCAGAATTGCACCTTGCAATGCGGAGAAATTACTGTTTGTGCATTTACAATATTCATTGATTTTTGCCATTGAAAAACGTCCAGAAATGATTGAAGCTACTGACTGAATGAAAGGAGCTGGCATCTCACTCTCTTTGAATCTTCTTTATCATGCTAAGAGGAGCAGGAAAAAGGAAAAAATTTCAGAATTGCACCTTGCAATGCGGAGAAATTACTGTTTGTGCATGTACAATATTCATTGATTTTTGCCATTGAAAAATGTCCAGAAATGATTGAAGCTACTGACTGAATGAAAGGAGCTGGCATCTCACTCTCTTTGAATCTTCTTTATCATGCTAAGAGGAGCAGGAAAAAGCAAAAAATTTCAGAATTGCGCCTTGCAATGCGGAGAAATTACTGTTTGTGCATTTACAAAATTCATTGATTTTTGCCATTGAAAAATATCATGTTATTCATATACCAGAAATGATTGATGTTTTTCAATGGCAAAAATCAATGAATATTGTAAATGCACAAACAGTAATTTCTCCGCATTGCAAGGTGCAATTCTGAAATTTTTTGCTTTTTCCTGCTAATCCTAGCATGATAAAGAAGATTCAAAGAGAGTGAGATGCCAGCTCCTTTCATTCAGTCAGTAGCTTCAAACATTTCTGGACGTTTTTCAATGGCAAAAATCAATGAATATTGTAAATGCACAAACAGTAATATCTCCACATTGCAAGGTGCAATTCTGAAATTTTTTGCTTTTTCCTGTTAATCCTAGCATGATAAAGAAGATTTAAAGAGAGTGAGATGCCAGCTCCTTTCATTCAGTCAGTAGCTTCAAACATTTCTGGTATATGAAAAACATGTTTTTCAATGGCAAAAATCAATGAATATTGTAAATGCACAAACAGTAATATCTCCACATTGCAAGGTGCAATTCTGAAATTTTTTGCTTTTTCCTGCTAATCCTAGCATGATAAAGAAGATTCAAAGAGAGTGAGATGCCAGCTCCTTTCATTCAGTCAGTAGCTTCAAACATTTCTGGTATATGAAAAACATGTTTTTCAATGGCAAAAATCAATGAATATTGTAAATGCACAAACAGTAATATCTCCACATTGCAAGGTGCAATTCTGAAATTTTTTGCTTTTTCCTGCTAATCCTAGCATGATAAAGAAGATTCAAAGAGACTGAGATGCCAGCTCCTTTCATTCAGTCAGTAGCTTCAAACATTTCTGGACGTTTTTCAATGGCAAAAATCAATGAATATTGTAAATGCACAAACAGTAATATCTCCACATTGCAAGGTGCAATTCTGAAATTTTTTGCTTTTTCCTGCTAATCCTAGCATGATAAAGAAGATTCAAAGAGCGTGAGATGCCAGCTCCTTTCATTCAGTCAGTAGCTTCAAACATTTCTGGACGTTTTTCAATGGCAAAAATCAATGAATATTGTAAATGCACAAACAGTAATATCTCCACATTGCAAGGTGCAATTCTGAAATTTTTTGCTTTTTCCTGTTAATCCTAGCATGATAAAGAAGATTCAAAGAGAGTGAGATGCCAGCTCCTTTCATTCAGTCAGTAGCTTCAAACATTTCTGGTATATGAAAAACATGTTTTTCAATGGCAAAAATCAATGAATATTGTAAATGCACAAACAGTAATATCTCCACATTGCAAGGTGCAATTCTGAAATTTTTTGTTTTTTCCTGTTAATCCTAGCATGATAAAGAAGATTCAAAGAGAGTGAGATGCCAGCTCCTTTCATTCAGTCAGTAGCTTCAAACATTTCTGGTATATGAAAAACATGTTTTTCAATGGCAAAAATCAATGAATATTGTAAATGCACAAACAGTAATATCTCCACATTGCAAGGTGCAATTCTGAAATTTTTTGCTTTTTCCTGCTAATCCTAGCATGATAAAGAAGATTCAAAGAGAGTGAGATGCCAGCTCCTTTCATTCAGTCAGTAGCTTCAAACATTTCTGGTATATGAAAAACATGTTTTTCAAAGGCAAAAATCAATGAATATTGTAAATGCACAAACAGTAATATCTCCACATTGCAAGGTGCAATTCTGAAATTTTTTGCTTTTTCCTGCTAATCCTAGCATGATAAAGAAGATTCAAAGAGAGTGAGATGCCAGCTCCTTTCATTCAGTCAGTAGCTTCAAACATTTCTGGTATATGAAAAACATGTTTTTCAATGGCAAAAATCAATGAATATTGTAAATGCACAAACAGTAATATCTCCACATTGCAAGGTGCAATTCTGAAATTTTTTGCTTTTTCCTGCTAATCCTAGCATGATAAAGAAGATTCAAAGAGAGTGAGATGCCAGCTCCTTTCATTCAGTCAGTAGCTTCAAACATTTCTGGTATATGAAAAACATGTTTTTCAATGGCAAAAATCAATGAATATTGTAAATGCACAAACAGTAATATCTCCACATTGCAAGGTGCAATTCTGAAATTTTTAGCTTTTTCCTGTTAATCCTAGCATGATAAAGAAGATTCAAAGAGAGTGAGATGCCAGCTCCTTTCATTCAGTCAGTAGCTTCAAACATTTCTGGACGTTTTTCAATGGCAAAAATCAATGAATATTGTAAATGCACAAACAGTAATATCTCCACATTGCAAGGTGCAATTCTGAAATTTTTTGCTTTTTCCTGTTAATCCTAGCATGATAAAGAAGATTCAAAGAGAGTGAGATACCAGCTCCTTTCATTCAGTCAGTAGCTTCAAACATTTCTGGTATATGAAAAACATGTTTTTCAATGGCAAAAATCAATGAATATTGTAAATGCACAAACAGTAATATCTCCACATTGCAAGGTGGAATTCTGAAATTTTTTGCTTTTTCCTGCTAATCCTAGCATGATAAAGAAGATTCAAAGAGAGTGAGATGCCAGCTAATTTCATTCAGTCAGTAGCTTCAAACATTTCTGGACGTTTTTCAATGGCAAAAATCAATGAATATTGTAAATGCACAAACAGTAATATCTCCACATTGCAAGGTGCAATTCTGAAATTTTTTGCTTTTTCCTGCTAATCCTAGCATGATAAAGAAGATTCAAAGAGAGTGAGATGCCAGCTCCTTTCATTCAGTCAGTAGCTTCAAACATTTCTTGTATATGAAAAACATGTTTTTCAATGGCAAAAATCAATGAATATTGTAAATGCATAAACAGTAATATCTCCACATTGCAAGGTGCAATTCTGAAATTTTTTGCTTTTTCCTGCTAATCCTAGCATGATAAAGAAGATTCAAAGAGAGTGAGATACCAGCTCCTTTCATTCAGTCAGTAGCTTCAAACATTTCTGGACGTTTTTCAATGGCAAAAATCAATGAATATTGTAAATGCACAAACAGTAATATCTCCACATTGCAAGGCGCAATTCTGAAATTTTTTGCTTTTTCCTGTTAATCCTAGCATGATAAAGAAGATTCAAAGAGAGTGAGATGCCAGCTCCTTTCATTCAAGTCAGTAGCTTCAAACATTTCTGGTATATGAAAAACATGTTTTTCAATGGCAAAAATCAATGAATATTGTAAATGCACAAACAGTAATATCTCCACATTGCAAGGTGCAATTCTGAAATTTTTTGCTTTTTCCTGCTTATCCTAGCATGATAAAGAAGATTCAAAGAGAGTGAGATGCCAGCTCCTTTCATTCAGTCAGTAGCTTCAAACATTTCTGGTATATGAAAAACATGTTTTTCAATGGCAAAAATCAATGAATATTGTAAATGCACAAACAGTAATATCTCCACATTGCAGGGTGCAATTCTGAAATTTTTTTGCTTTTTCCTGCTAATCCTAGCATGATAAAGAAGATTCAAAGAGAGTGAGATGCCAGCTCCTTTCATTCAGTCAGTAGCTTCAAACATTTCTGGACGTTTTTCAATGGCAAAATCAATGAATATTGTAAATGCACAAACAGTAATATCTCCACATTGCAAGGTGCAATTCTGAAATTTTTTGCTTTTTCCTGTTAATCCTAGCATGATAAAGAAGATTCAAAGACAGTGAGATGCCAGCTCCTTTCATTCAGTCAGTAGCTTCAAACATTTCTGGTATATGAAAAACATGTTTTTCAATGGCAAAAATCAATGGATATTGTAAATGCACAAACAGTAATATCTCCACATTGCAAGGTGCAATTCTGAAATTTTTTGCTTTTTCCTGCTAATCCTAGCATGATAAAGAAGATTCAAAGAGAGTGAGATGCCAGCTCCTTTCATTCCGTCAGTAGCTTCAAACATTTCTGGTATATGAAAAACATGTTTTTCAATGGCAAAAATCAATGAATATTGTAAATGCACAAACAGTAATATCTCCACATTGCAAGGTGCAATTCTGAAATTTTTTGCTTTTTCCTGCTTATCCTAGCATGATAAAGAAGATTCAAAGAGAGTGAGATGCCAGCTCCTTTCATTCAGTCAGTAGCTTCAAACATTTCTGGACGTTTTTCAATGGCAAAATCAATGAATATTGTAAATGCACAAACAGTAATATCTCCACATTGCAGGGTGCAATTCTGAAATTTTTTGCTTTTTCCTGTTAATCCTAGCATGATAAAGAAGATTCAAAGACAGTGAGATGCCAGCTCCTTTCATTCAGTCAGTAGCTTCAAACATTTCTGGTATATGAAAAACATGTTTTTCAATGGCAAAAATCAATGAATATTGTAAATGCACAAACAGTAATATCTCCACATTGCAAGGTGCAATTCTGAAATTTTTTGCTTTTTCCTGCTAATCCTAGCATGATAAAGAAGATTCAAAGAGAGTG
Organism: Phyllobates terribilis; assembly: GCF_046119375.1. NCBI lineage: Eukaryota > Metazoa > Chordata > Amphibia > Anura > Dendrobatidae > Phyllobates > Phyllobates terribilis. The sequence continues at coordinate 12,416 of NW_027366336.1, read as the reverse complement.
AGATGCCAGCTCCTTTCATTCCGTCAGTAGCTTCAAACATTTCTGGTATATGAAAAACATGTTTTTCAATGGCAAAAATCAATGAATATTGTAAATGCACAAACAGTAATATCTCCACATTGCAAGGTGCAATTCTGAAATTTTTTGCTTTTTCCTGCTAATCCTAGCATGATAAAGAAGATTCAAAGAGAGTGAGATGCCAGCTAATTTCATTCAGTCAGTAGCTTCAAACATTTCTGGACGTTTTTCAATGGCAAAAATCAATGAATATTGTAAATGCACAAACAGTAATATCTCCACATTGCAAGGTGCAATTCTGAAATTTTTTGCTTTTTCCTGCTAATCCTAGCATGATAAAGAAGATTCAAAGAGAGTGAGATGCCAGCTCCTTTCATTCAGTCAGTAGCTTCAAACATTTCTTGTATATGAAAAACATGTTTTTCAATGGCAAAAATCAATGAATATTGTAAATGCACAAACAGTAATATCTCCACATTGCAAGGTGCAATTCTGAAATTTTTTGCTTTTTCCTGCTAATCCTAGCATGATAAAGAAGATTCAAAGAGAGTGAGATACCAGCTCCTTTCATTCAGTCAGTAGCTTCAAACATTTCTGGACGTTTTTCAATGGCAAAAATCAATGAATATTGTAAATGCACAAACAGTAATATCTCCACATTGCAAGGTGCAATTCTGAAATTTTTTGCTTTTTCCTGTTAATCCTAGCATGATAAAGAAGATTCAAAGAGAGTGAGATGCCAGCTCCTTTCATTCAAGTCAGTAGCTTCAAACATTTCTGGTATATGAAAAACATGTTTTTCAATGGCAAAAATCAATGAATATTGTAAATGCACAAACAGTAATATCTCCACATTGCAAGGTGCAATTCTGAAATTTTTTGCTTTTTCCTGCTTATCCTAGCATGATAAAGAAGATTCAAAGAGAGTGAGATGCCAGCTCCTTTCATTCAGTCAGTAGCTTCAAACATTTCTGGTATATGAAAAACATGTTTTTCAATGGCAAAAATCAATGAATATTGTAAATGCACAAACAGTAATATCTCCACATTGCAAGGTGCAATTCTGAAATTTTTTTGCTTTTTCCTGCTAATCCTAGCATGATAAAGAAGATTTAAAGAGAGTGAGATGCCAGCTCCTTTCATTCAGTCAGTAGCTTCAAACATTTCTGGACGTTTTTCAATGGCAAAATCAATGAATATTGTAAATGCACAAACAGTAATATCTCCACATTGCAAGGTGCAATTCTGAAATTTTTTGCTTTTTCCTGTTAATCCTAGCATGATAAAGAAGATTCAAAGACAGTGAGATGCCAGCTCCTTTCATTCAGTCAGTAGCTTCAAACATTTCTGGTATATGAAAAACATGTTTTTCAATGGCAAAAATCAATGAATATTGTAAATGCACAAACAGTAATATCTCCACATTGCAAGGTGCAATTCTGAAATTTTTTGCTTTTTCCTGCAAATCCTAGCATGATAAAGAAGATTCAAAGAGAGTGAGATGCCAGCTCCTTTCATTCCGTCAGTAGCTTCAAACATTTCTGGTATATGAAAAACATGTTTTTCAATGGCAAAAATCAATGAATATTGTAAATGCACAAACAGTAATATCTCCACATTGCAAGGTGCAATTCTGAAATTTTTTGCTTTTTCCTGCTAATCCTAGCATGATAAAGAAGATTCAAAGAGAGTGAGATGCCAGCTCCTTTCATTCAGTCAGTAGCTTCAAACATTTCTGGACGTTTTTCAATGGCAAAAATCAATGAATATTGTAAATGCACAAACAGTAATATCTCCACATTGCAAGGTGCAATTCTGAAATTTTTTGCTTTTTCCTGCTAATCCTAGCATGATAAAGAAGATTCAAAGAGAGTGAGATGCCAGCTCCTTTCATTCAGTCAGTAGCTTCAAACATTTCTTGTATATGAAAAACATGTTTTTCAATGGCAAAAATCAATGAATATTGTAAATGCACAAACAGCAATATCTCCACATTGCAAGGTGCAATTCTGAAATTTTTTGCTTTTTCCTGCTAATCCTAGCATGATAAAGAAGATTCAAAGAGAGTGAGATGCCAGCTCCTTTCATTCAGTCAGTAGCTTCAAACATTTCTGGACGTTTTTCAATGGCAAAAATCAATGAATATTGTAAATGCACAAACAGTAATATCTCCACATTGCAAGGTGCAATTCTGAAATTTTTTGCTTTTTCCTGTTAATCCTAGCATGATAAAGAAGATTCAAAGAGAGTGAGATGCCAGCTCCTTTCATTCAGTCAGTAGCTTCAAACATTTCTGGTATATGAAAAACATGTTTTTCAATGGCAAAAATCAATGAATATTGTAAATGCACAAACAGTAATATCTCCACATTGCAAGGTGCAATTCTGAAATTTTTTGCTTTTTCCTGCTAATCCTAGCATGATAAAGAAGATTCAAAGAGAGTGAGATGCCAGCTCCTTTCATTCAGTCAGTAGCTTCAAACATTTCTGGTATATGAAAAACATGTTTTTCAATGGCAAAAATCAATGAATATTGTAAATGCACAAACAGTAATATCTCCACATTGCAAGGTGCAATTCTGAAATTTTTTGCTTTTTCCTGCTAATCCAAGCATGATAAAGAAGATTCAAAGAGAGTGAGATGCCAGCTCCTTTCATTCAGTCAGTAGCTTCAAACATTTCTGGTATATGAATAACATGATGTTTTTCAATGGCAAAAATCAATGAATATTGTAAATGCACAAACAGTAATTTCTCCGCATTGCAAGGTGGAATTCTGAAATTTTTTGCTTTTTCCTGCTCCTCTTAGCATGATAAAGAAGATTCAAAGAGAGTGAGATGCCAGCTCCTTTCATTCAGTCAGTAGCTTTAAACATTTCTGGTATATGAATAACATGATGTTTTTCAATGGCAAAAATCAATGAATATTGTAAATGCACAAACAGTAATTTCTCCGCATTGCAATGTGCAATTCTGAAATTTTTTGCTTTTTCCTGCTCCTCTTAGCATGATAAAGACGATTCAAAGAGAGTGAGATGCCAGCTCCTTTCATTCAGTCAGTAGCTTCAATCATTTCTGGACGTTTTTCAATGGCAAAAATCAATGAATATTGTAAATGCACAAACAGTAATTTCTCCGCATTGCAAGGTGCAATTCTGAAATTTTTTGCTTTTTCCTGCTCCTCTTAGCATGATAAAGAAAATTCAGTGAGATGCCAGCTGCTTTCATTCAGTCAGTAGCTTCAATCATTTCTGGACGTTTTTCAATGGCAAAAATCAATGAATATTGTAAATGCACAAACAGTAATATCTCCACATTGCAAGGTGCAATTCTGAAATTTTTTGCTTTTTCCTGTTAATCCTAGCATGATAAAGAAGATTCAAAGAGAGTGAGATGCCAGCTCCTTTCATTCAGTCAGTAGCTTCAAACATTTCTGGTATATGAAAAACATGTTTTTCAATGGCAAAAATCAATGAATATTGTAAATGCACAAACAGTAATATCTCCACATTGCAAGGTGCAATTCTGAAATTTTTTGCTTTTTCCTGCTAATCCAAGCATGATAAAGAAGATTCAAAGAGAGTGAGATGCCAGCTCCTTTCATTCAGTCAGCAGCTTCAAACATTTCTGGTATATGAATAACATGATGTTTTTCAATGGCAAAAATCAATGAATATTGTAAATGCACAAACAGTAATTTCTCCGCATTGCAAGGTGCAATTCTGAAATTTTTTGCTTTTTCCTGCTCCTCTTAGCATGATAAAGAAGATTCAAAGAGAGTGAGATGCCAGCTCCTTTCATTCAGTCAGTAGCTTCAAACATTTCTGGTATATGAATAACATGATGTTTTTCAATGGCAAAAATCAATGAATATTGTAAATGCACAAACAGTAATTTCTCCGCATTGCAAGGTGCAATTCTGAAATTTTTTGCTTTTTCCTGCTCCTCTTAGCATGATAAAGACGATTCAAAGAGAGTGAGATGCCAGCTCCTTTCATTCAGTCAGTAGCTTCAATCATTTCTGGACGTTTTTCAATGGCAAAAATCAATGAATATTGTAAATGCACAAACAGTAATTTCTCCGCATTGCAAGGTGCAATTCTGAAATTTTTTGCTTTTTCCTGCTCCTCTTAGCATGATAAAGAAAATTCAGAGTGAGATGCCAGCTGCTTTCATTCAGTCAGTAGCTTCAATCATTTCTGGACGTTTTTCAATGGCAAAAATCAATGAATATTGTAAATGCACAAACAGTAATTTCTCCGCATTGCAAGGTGCAATTCTGAAATTTTTTGCTTTTTCCTGCTCCTCTTAGCATGATAAAGAAGATTCAAAGAGAGTGAGATGCCAGCTCCTTTCATTCAGTCAGTAGCTTCAAACATTTCTGGTATATGAATAACATGATGTTTTTCAATGGCAAAAATCAATGAATATTGTAAATGCACAAACAGTAATTTCTCCGCATTGCAAGGTGCAATTCTGAAATTTTTTGCTTTTTCCTGCTCCTCTTAGCATGATAAAGAAGATTCAAAGAGAGTGAGATGCCAGCTCCTTTCGTTCAGTCAGTAGCTTCAATCATTTCTGGACGTTTTTCAAAGGCAAAAATCATTGAATATTGTAAATGCACAAACAGTAATTTCTCCGCATTGCAAGGTGCAATTCTGAAATTTTTTACTTTTTCCTGCTCCTCTTAGCATGATAAAGAAGATTCAAAGAGAGTGAGATGCCAGCTCCTTTCATTCAGTCAGTAGCTTCAATCATTTCTGGTATATGAATAACATGATGTTTTTCAATGGCAAAAATCAATGAATATTGTAAATGCACAAACAGTAATTTCTCCGCATTGCAAGGTGCAATTCTGAAGTTTTTTGCTTTTTCCTGCTCCTCTTAGCATGATAAAGAAGATTCACAGAGAGTGAGATGCCAGCTCCTTTCATTCAGTCAGTAGCTTCAATCATTTCTGGACGTTTTTCAATGGCAAAAATCATTGAATATTGTAAATGCACAAAGAGTAATTTCTCCGCATTGCAAGGTGCAATTCTGAAATTTTTTACTTTTTCCTGCTCCTCTTAGCATGATAAAGAAGATTCAAAGAGAGTGAGATGCCAGCTCCTTTCATTCAGTCAGTAGCTTCAATCATTTCTGGTATATGAATAACATGATGTTTTTCAATGGCAAAAATCAATGAATATTGTAAATGCACAAACAGTAATTTCTCCGCATTGCAAGGTGCAATTCTGAAATTTTTTGCTTTTTCCTGCTCCTCTTAGCATAATAAAGAAGATTCAAAGAAAGTGAGATGCCAGCTCCTTTCATTCAGTCAGTAGCTTCAATCATTTCTGGACGTTTTTCAATGGCAAACATCAATGAATATTGTAAATGCACAAACAGTAATTTCTTCGCATTGCAAGGTGCAATTCTGAAATTTTTTGCTTTTTCCTGCTCCTCTTAGCATGATAAACAAGATTCAAAGAGAGTGAGATGCCAGCTCCTTTCATTCAGTCAGTAGCTTCAATCATTTCTGGACGTTTTTCAATGGCAAAAATCAATGAATATTGTAAATGCACAAACAGTAATTTCTCCGCATTGCAAGGTGCAATTCTGAATTTTTTTACTTTTTCCTGCTCCTCTTAGCATGATAAAGAAGATTCAAAGAGAGTGAGATGCCAGCTCCTTTCATTCAGTCAGTAGCTTCAAACATTTCTGGTATATGAATAACATGATGTTTTTCAATGGCAAAAATCAATGAATATTGTAAATGCACAAACAGTAATTTCTCCGCATTGCAAGGTGCAATTCTGAAATTTTTTGCTTTTTCCTGCTCCTCTTAGCATGATAAAGAAGATTCAAAGAGAGTGAGATGCCAGCTCCTTTCGTTCAGTCAGTAGCTTCAATCATTTCTGGACGTTTTTCAAAGGCAAAAATCATTGAATATTGTAAATGCACAAACAGTAATTTCTCCGCATTGCAAGGTGCAATTCTGAAATTTTTTACTTTTTCCTGCTCCTCTTAGCATGATAAAGAAGATTCAAAGAGAGTGAGATGCCAGCTCCTTTCATTCAGTCAGTAGCTTCAATCATTTCTGGTATATGAATAACATGATGTTTTTCAATGGCAAAAATCAATGAATATTGTAAATGCACAAACAGTAATTTCTCCGCATTGCAAGGTTCAATTCTGAAGTTTTTTGCTTTTTCCTGCTCCTCTTAGCATGATAAAGAAGATTCACAGAGAGTGAGATGCCAGCTCCTTTCATTCAGTCAGTAGCTTCAATCATTTCTGGACGTTTTTCAATGGCAAAAATCATTGAATATTGTAAATGCACAAACAGTAATTTCTCCGCATTGCAAGGTGCAATTCTGAAATTTTTTACTTTTTCCTGCTCCTCTTAGCATGATAAAGAAGATTCAAAGAGAGTGAGATGCCAGCTCCTTTCATTCAGTCAGTAGCTTCAATCATTTCTGGTATATGAATAACATGATGTTTTTCAATGGCAAAAATCAATGAATATTGTAAATGCACAAACAGTAATTTCTCCGCATTGCAAGGTGCAATTCTGAAATTTTTTGCTTTTTCCTGCTCCTCTTAGCATAATAAAGAAGATTCAAAGAAAGTGAGATGCCAGCTCCTTTCATTCAGTCAGTAGCTTCAATCATTTCTGGACGTTTTTCAATGGCAAACATCAATGAATATTGTAAATGCACAAACAGTAATTTCTTCGCATTGCAAGGTGCAATTCTGAAATTTTTTGCTTTTTCCTGCTCCTCTTAGCATGATAAACAAGATTCAAAGAGAGTGAGATGCCAGCTCCTTTCATTCAGTCAGTAGCTTCAATCATTTCTGGACGTTTTTCAATGGCAAAAATCAATGAATATTGTAAATGCACAAACAGTAATTTCTCCGCATTGCAAGGTGCAATTCTGAAATTTTTTACTTTTTCCTGCTCCTCTTAGCATGATAAAGAAGATTCAAAGAGAGTGAGATGCCAGCTCCTTTCATTCAGTCAGTAGCTTCAAACATTCCTGGTATATGAATAACATAATGTTTTTCAATGGCAAAAATCAATGAATATTGTAAATGCACAAACAGTAATTTCTCCGCATTGCAAGGTGCAATTCTGAAATTTTTTGCTTTTTCCTGCTCCTCTTAGCATGATAAAGAAGATTCAAAGAGAGTGAGATGCCAGCTCCTTTCATTCAGTCAGTAGCTTCAATCATTTCTGGACGTTTTTCAATTGCAAAAATCAATGAATATTGTAAATGCACAAACAGTAATTTCTCCGCATTGCAAGGTGCAATTCTGAAATTTTTTGCTTTTTCCTGCTCCTCTTAGCATGATAAAGAAGATTCAAAGAGAGTGAGATGCCAGCTCCTTTCATTCAGTCAGTAGCTTCAAACATTTCTGGTATATGAATAACATGATGTTTTTCAATGGCAAAAATCAATGAATATTGTAAATGCACAAACAGTAATTTCTCCGCATTGCAAGGTGCAATTCTGAAATTTTTTGCTTTTTCCTGCTCCTCTTAGCATGATAAAGAAGATTCAAAGAGAGTGAGATGCCAGCTCCTTTCATTCAGTCAGTAGCATCAATCATTTCTGGTATATGAATAACATGATGTTTTTCAATGGCAAAAATCAATGAATATTGTAAATGCACAAACAGTAATTTCTCCGCATTGCAAGGTGCAATTCTGAAATTTTTTGCTTTTTCCTGCTCCTCTTAGCATGATAAAGAAGATTCAAAGAGAGTGAGATGCCAGCTCCTTTCGTTCAGTCAGTAGCTTCAATCATTTCTGGACGTTTTTCAAAGGCAAAAATCATTGAATATTGTAAATGCACAAACAGTAATTTCTCCGCATTGCAAGGTGCAATTCTGAAATTTTTTACTTTTTCCTGCTCCTCTTAGCATGATAAAGAAGATTCAAAGAGAGTGAGATGCCAGCTCCTTTCATTCAGTCAGTAGCTTCAATCATTTCTGGTATATGAATAACATGATGTTTTTCAATGGCAAAAATCAATGAATATTGTAAATGCACAAACAGTAATTTCTCCGCATTGCAAGGTGCAATTCTGAAATTTTTTGCTTTTTCCTGCTCCTCTTAGCATGATAAAGAAGATTCAAAGAGAGTGAGATGCCAGCTCCTTTCATTCAGTCAGTAGCTTCAATCATTTCTGGACGTTTTTCAATGGCAAAAATCATTGAATATTGTAAATGCACAAACAGTAATTTCTCCGCATTGCAAGGTGCAATTCTGAAATTTTTTACTTTTTCCTGCTCCTCTTAGCATGATAAAGAAGATTCAAAGAGAGTGAGATGCCAGCTCCTTTCATTCAGTCAGTAGCTTCAATCATTTCTGGTATATGAATAACATGATGTTTTTCAATGGCAAAAATCAATGAATATTGTAAATGCACAAACAGTAATTTCTCCGCATTGCAAGGTGCAATTCTGAAATTTTTTGCTTTTTCCTGCTCCTCTTACCATGATAAAGAAGATTCAAAGAGAGTGAGATGCCAGCTCCTTTCATTCAGTCAGTAGCTTCAATCATTTCTGGACGTTTTTCAATGGCAAAAATCAATGAATATTGTAAATGCACAAACAGTAATTTCTCCGCATTGCAAGGTGCAATTCTGAAATTTTTTGCTTTTTCCTGCTCCTCTTAGCATGATAAACAAGATTAAAAGAGAGTGAGATGCCAGCTCCTTTCATTCAGTCAGTAGCTTCAATCATTTCTGGACGTTTTTCAACGGCAAAAATCAATGAATATTGTAAATGCACAAACAGTAATTTCTCCGCATTGCAAGGTGCAATTCTGAAATTTTTTGCTTTTTCCTGCTCCTCTTAGCATGATAAAGAAGATTCAAAGAGAGTGAGATGCCAGCTCCTTTCATTCAGTCAGTAGCTTCAAACATTCCTGGTATATGAATAACATGATGTTTTTCAATGGCAAAAATCAATGAATATTGTAAATGCACAAACAGTAATTTCTCCGCATTGCAAGGTGCAATTCTGAAATTTTTTGCTTTTTCCTGCTCCTCTTAGCATGATAAAGAAGATTCAAAGAGAGTGAGATGCCAGCTCCTTTCATTCAGTCAGTAGCTTCAATCATTTCTGGACGTTTTTCAATTGCAAAAATCAATGAATATTGTAAATGCACAAACAGTAATTTCTCCGCATTGCAAGGTGCAACTCTGAAATTTTTTGCTTTTTCCTGCTCCTCTTAGCATGATAAAGAAGATTCAAAGAGAGTGAGATGCCAGCTCCTTTCATTCAGTCAGTAGCTTCAATCATTTCTGGTATATGAATAACGTGATGTTTTTCAATGGCAAAAATCAATGAATATTGTAAATGCACAAACAGTAATTTCTCCGCATTGCAAGGTGCAATTCTGAAATTTTTTGCTTTTTCCTGCTCCTCTTAGCATGATAAAGAAGATTCAAGGAGAGTGAGATGCCAGCTCCTTTCATTCAGTCAGTAGCTTCAAACATTTCTGGTATATGAATAACATGATGTTTTTCAATGGCAAAAATCAATGAATATTGTAAATGCACAAACAGTAATTTCTCCGCATTGCAAGGTGCAATTCTGAAATTTTTTGCTTTATCCTGCTCCTCTTAGCATGATAAAGAAGATTCAAAGAGAGTGAGATGCCAGCTCCTTTCATTCAGTCAGTAGCTTCAATCATTTCTGGACGTTTTTCAATGGCAAAAATCATTGAATATTGTAAATGCACAAACAGTAATTTCTCCGCATTGCAAGGTGCAATTCTGAAATTTTTTACTTTTTCCTGCTCCTCTTAGCATGATAAAGAAGATTCAAAGAGAGTGAGATGCCAGCTCCTTTCATTCAGTCAGTAGCTTCAATCATTTCTGGTATATGAATAACATGATGTTTTTCAATGGCAAAAATCAATGAATATTGTAAATGCACAAACAGTAATTTCTCCGCATTGCAAGGTGCAATTCTGAGATTTTTTGCTTTTTCCTGCTCCTCTTAGCATGATAAAGAAGATTCAAAGAGAGTGAGATGCCAGCTCCTTTCATTCAGTCAGTAGCTTCAATCATTTCTGGACGTTTTTCAATGGCAAAAATCAATGAATATTCTAATTGCACAAACAGTAATTTCTCCGCATTGCAAGGTGCAATTCTGAAATTTTTTGCTTTTTCCTGCTCCTCTTAGCATGATAAACAAGATTCAAAGAGAGTGAGAAGCCAGCTCCTTTCATTCAGTCAGTAGCTTCAATCATTTCTGGACGTTTTTCAATTGCAAAAATCAATGAATATTGTAAATGCACAAACAGTAATTTCTCCGCATTGCAAGGTGCAATTCTGAAATTTTTTGCTTTTTCCTGCTCCTCTTAGCATGATAAAGAAGATTCAAAGAGAGTGAGATGCCAGCTCCTTTCATTCAGTCAGTAGCTTCAATCATTTCTGGTATATGAATAACATGATGTTTTTCAAAGGCAAAAATCAATGAATATTGTAAATGCACAAACAGTAATTTCTCCGCATTGCAAGGTGCAATTCTGAAATTTTTTGCTTTTTCCTGCTCCTCTTAGCATGATAAAGAAGATTCAAAGAGAGTGAGATGCCAGCTCCTTTCATTCAGTCAGTAGCTTCAATCATTTCTGGACGTTTTTCAATGGCAAAAATCAATGAATATTGTAAATGCACAAACAGTAATTTCTCCGCATTGCAAGGTGCAATTCTGAAATTTTTTGCTTTTTCCTGCTCCTCTTAGCATGATAAAGAAGATTCAAAGAGAGTGAGATGCCAGCTCCTTTCATTCAGTCAGTAGCTTCAATCATTTCTGGACGTTTTTCAAAGGCAAAAATCAATGAATATTGTAAATGCACAAACAGTAATTTCTCCGCATTGCAAGGTGCAATTCTGAAATTTTTTGCTTTTTCCTGCTCCTCTTAGCATGATAAAAAAGATTCAAAGAGAGTGAGATGCCAGCTCCTTTCATTCAGTCAGTAGCTTCAAACATTTCTGGTATATGAATAACATGATGTTTTTCAATGGCAAAAATCAATGAATATTGTAAATGCACAAACAGTAATTTCTCCGCATTGCAAGGTGCAATTCTGAATTTTTTTGCTTTTTCCTGCTCCTCTTAGCATGATAAAGAATATTCAAAGAGAGTGAGACGCCAGCTCCTTTCGTTCAGTCAGTAGCTTCAATCATTTCTGGACGTTTTTCAATGGCAAAAATCATTGAATATTGTAAATGCACAAACAGTAATTTCTCCGCATTGCAAGGTGCAATTCTGAAATTTTTTACTTTTTCCTGCTCCTCTTAGCATGATAAAGAAGATTCAAAGAGAGTGAGATGCCAGCTCCTTTCATTCAGTCAGTAGCTTCAATCATTTCTGGTATATGAATAACATGATGTTTTTCAATGGCAAAAATCAATGAATATTGTAAATGCACAAACAGTAATTTCTCCGCATTGCAAGGTGCAATTCTGAAATTTTTTGCTTTTTCCTGCTCCTCTTAGCATGATAAAGAAGATTCAAAGAGAGTGAGATGCCAGCTCCTTTCATTCAGTCAGTAGCTTCAATCATTTCTGGACGGTTTTCAATGGCAAAAATCAATGAATATTGTAAATGCACAAACAGTAATTTCTCCGCATTGCAAGGTGCAATTCTGAAATTTTTGCTTTTTCCTGCTCCTCTTAGCATGATAAAGAAGATTCAAAGAGAGTGAGGTGCCAGCTCCTTTCATTCAGTCAGTAGCTTCAAACATTTCTGGTATATGAATAACATGTTTTTCAATGGCAAAAATCAATGAATATTGTAAATGCACAAACAGTAATTTCTCCGCATTGCAAGGAGCAATTCTGAAATTTTTTGCTTTTTCCTGCTCCTCTTAGCATGATAAAGAAGATTCAAAGAGAGTGAGATGCCAGCTCCTTTCATTCAGTCAGTAGCTTCAATCATTTCTGGACGTTTTTCAATGGCAAAAATCAATGAATATTGTAAATGCACAAACTGTAATTTCTCCGCATTGCAAGGTGCAATGCTGAAATTTTTTGCTTTTTCCTGCTCCTCTTAGCATGATAAAGAAGATTCAAAGAGAGTGAGATGCCAGCTCTTTTCATTCAGTCAGTAGCTTCAATCATTTCTGGACGTTTTTCAATGGCAAAAATCAATGAATATTGTAAATGCACAAACAGTAATTTCTCCGCATTGCAAGGTGCAATTCTGAAATTTTTTGCTTTTTCCTGCTCCTCTTAGCATGATAAAGAAGATTCAAAGAGAGTGAGATGCCAGCTCCTTTCATTCAATCAGTAGCTTCAAACATTTCTGGTATATGAAAAACATGATGTTTTTCAATGGCAAAAATCAATGAATATTGTAAATGCACAAACAGTAATTTCTCCGCATTGCAAGGTGCA
>NW_027366335.1:0-74892 GCF_046119375.1 Phyllobates terribilis | reverse complement strand
AAACCAAATAAAACAATGAACAAACCCTTAACTCTAATGGATAAGAACCTGCCCAAATGATGAAGAAACCCCAATTATGATAGATAGAAAAGAACCCAATCAGACAATGACAAGACCCTTAATTCTAGATTAAGAACCAAGCCAAATGATGAATGAATCCTTGTCTCTGCAACCTTGCACAACATCCATGGTGATGAGGAATAAGGAGGAGGCTTATGACGACTTGGAACACCAATGTCAAGGGAGAGATTGACACAACCAAGTACGACCAAGCTAACATCTTCAATAATCAGAGCATCTCTTCTCTCAAGATGCTCTCTTTCATGAGACAAAGATTCACATGTTCCCTCAATTCTGTCTAATTTTATAAGTGCCAAGACACGTCCCTTTTATAGTCCTAAGAGGGGGGACAGATTTGTCTTTAAAAACACATAAGAACATTCTAGAAGACACAATCCTAAAGTCTTGAAATAAAATAAAAGAAAAGAAAGCTTAAAAAGGGAAATAATTTCAAGAGTTACATCAATACTAATTTAATCCTCAAACACAATTAAGGTCTTCATCTTCTTCAATGTGGTCTATGTGTGACAGCTCTATTTAATGTGGTCATTGTGTAACTTCTCTCTTCAATGTGGTAATGTGTAACTACTCTTTGAATGTGTGGATTTCCTTGCGGAGCAAGAAACACATGCAAATTGATTTCCTTGGAGAGTAAGTAACATGTGCAGATTGGGGAGCAAGTAACACCTGTGACTTGTTTCTATATCATCCCCTCCTTCTTTAAAAAGATTTTTCCTCGAATCTTGTTGAACTTGATGCGCATATGGATAACTCAACCACCTTTGAATGTGTGAAAGTGGTGATGTTGGTGTCGACCGACTCTGATACCACTTTGATAAGGAGGATCTCACGTTCTCTACCGGTTTAGGCGCCAAACTAAACTCCAAAACCATGAAAGAAGATGAAAAGAAAAAGACCTACGAATTTCATGTTATGAACTCATGAAATTGACTCAAAATGACAAAGAAACAAAGACTCAAAACTCATATTAGAAACTAATACAAATGAAAGGGAAAGGGAAAGGAATTTGAACCAAATCAAACGATGAACAAACCTTTAACTCTCATGGATAAGAACCTGCCAAAATGACGAAGATACCCCAATTATGATAGATAGAAAAGAACCCAACCAAACAATGAAAATACCCTTAATTCGAGATTAAGAACCAAGCCAAATGATGAACGAAGCCTCGTCTTTACAACCTTACACAACATCCATGGCGATGAGGCATAAGACCAATCCAAGGGAGAGATTGACATACCCAAGACCGACCAAACTAACATCTTCAACAATCAGAGACTTCTCTTCTCTCAAGAAGCTCTCTTCCATGAGACAAAACAAAGATTCACATTATCACTCAATTTTGTGTGATTTTACAAGTTACAAGACAAGTCCCTTTTATACTCCTAAGAGGGGGATTAATTTGTCTTTAAAACACATAAAAACATTCTAGAAAACACAATCCTAAAGTCTTAAAATAAATAAAAGAAATAAAACCTAAAAAGGAAAACAATTTCAAGAGTTACATCAATTTCAATTTAATCCTCAAATATAATTAAGGTCTTCATCTTCTTCAATGTGGTAAATGTGTAACTCCTATCTTTAATGTGGTCATTGTGTAATTTCTCTCTTCAATATGGTCAATGTGTAAGTGCTCTTTGAATATGTGGATTTTCTTGGGGAGCAAGTAACACATGCAGATTGATTTCCTCGGAGAGTAAGTATCATGTGCAGATCAGAGAGTAAGTAACACGTGTGGCTCGTTTCTGTATCATTCCCTCCTTCTTTAAAAAGATCCCTCCTCAAATCTTTTTGAACTTGATACACATATGGATAACTCGATAACCTTTGAATGTGTGAACATGTTATTGTTGGCATCGACTGGCTCTGATACCACTTTGATACGGGGTTTATCAATCTAACCGCCAAAAGCAACTCCAACACATGACAGAAGGTGAAAGGAGGAAGACCTATGAATTTCTTGTTGTAAACTAATGAAATTAACTCAAAATGACAAAGAAACAAAGAATCAAAAATCACATTAGAAACTAATACTAATGAAAGGGAAATGGATAGGAATTGGAACCAAATCAAACAATGAACAAACCCTTAACTCTAATGGATTAGAACCTGCCCAAATGATGAAGAAACCCCAATTATAATAGATAGAAAAGAACCTAGTCAAACAATGACAAGACCCTTAATTCAAGATTAAGAACCAAGCCAAATGATGAATGAACCCTCGTTTATACAACTTTACACAACATCCATGGTGATGAGGTACAAGGAGGAGGATTGTGATGACTTGGAATACCAATTTCAAGGGATAGATTGACATAGTCAAGAACGACCAAACTAACATCTTCAACAATCAGAGACTTCTCTTCTCTCAAGAAGCTCTCTTCCATGAGACAAAACACGGATTTACATTTTCACTCAATTTTGTCTAATTTTACATGTTCCTATACACGTCCCTTTTATACTCCTATGAGGGGGATAAATTTGTCTTTAAAAACAAAAAAGACATTCTATAAGCCACAATCCTAAAGTCTTGAAATAAATAAAAGAAATAAAACTTAAAAGGAAATGATATAAAGAGTTACATCAATATTATTTAATCCTCAAACACAAATAAGATCTTCATCTTCTTCAATGTGGTCAATGTGTAACAGCTCTATTTAATGTGGTCATTGTGTAACTTCTCTCTTCAATGTGGTCAATGTGTAACTACTCTTTGAATGTGTGGATTTCCTTGGGGAGCAAGCAACACATGCAGATTGATTTCAGATAGGAGCTTATTATATGATGTTAACTAGCAACTATTTGATTAGGAATAGTGGTGTTTAGGTGCTTAACGAGTGGTATTCCCGGAATCCGGTTTGGAGTTTATTTATGGATTAGCGGGATGCTTGTAAGCGGTTTTAAGTGGTTTTATCATGGAGATCCCGGTTGTGCTCATTTTTAGTACATTCGGGATGTAGCTAGAGGAAGTATGCCATGCCTACACCCAAGGAGAAGCCGAGAGGCAAAGCCGAGCTGCCTCGATGCTTGTAGAAGACCGAAGACCATCTCAGGAGAAGTTGTCACGACAGAGATGGAGCATCACGATCAAGATCCAGCCTCAGTTGAAGCTGTCACGACCGATACAAGCATGTCACAATCACGAATTAGCCGTAGTTGAGGTGTCACGACTGAGACTATCTATCACGATCGCGATCGGCCACAGACCTGAGAACTGGAGCAAAGTCACGATTGCGACCCCTGTGTCACGATTGTGATGCGGACACGGACGACCCATCAAATGAAGATTTGATCCGAGATTTTATATTTTATTTCCACATATTTTTAGTTATTTTCATTTATTTTATTTCCTTTAATTGGAGACTATATAAGCCTTAGGAAATTAGGTTAGAATCATCTTTACTTCATTATTCTTTTGCCACATTCATTTAGGGAGAACTCAACAACAGCCAAGAAGAAACCTTCCACCTTTATCACACTTTCATCATCCTCCCTAGTTTGTTTTCCCATCATTCATCTATATTATTCATTGCTTTCGATGGCTATGTCTGGTTAAGTTCTCTATAGTTCACTCTTAAGGCTGAAACCATTGTTTTAGGTTTGTTGTGAGAATTCTTATGTTTACGATCTAAAGTTAATTTCAGGATTGTTTTATAATCTCTTGTGCTTTATTGTTTATATTGATTGATCTTGAATTTATCTAGGTTGCAAACTAGGTTAATTATTATCCATCATATTGCTAGGCTTGATAATTCGAATTGAAAAGTCTTGTCTTTAGGTATCGAGCAGAATTTGCGTAGACTATTTGCGAGTGCTTATTGTGTAGAGATTATAAACCTGTGTCGAGTATCAGCGATTTGCCAATGGTATTGTATAGGCCTACTTATCTTTGATCTTTATGTTGTTGTGCTTTTGAACCTTGGGATTTCCTTGGTTATTGCTTACAATAAGGGTTTCTAGGACTATTTGAACTAGTTGCTATTTACGAACAAAGAGTAGGACAACCAAATTAACCAATTCAGAATATAAGTTAACAGAATTCGATGATCAACATTCCAATTGAATAATGCGCTGATGCTAGAAAGAGTGAGCTCCATAACCATAATTGTTTACAACCCAATCAACATTGCTTTTACATTTTCTTTACACATAAAACCCCTCCATAGGTACTACTTTGTAGTACCATAGGAAATAAACTATCATTCTGGCTCTCTTGGGATTCGACCCCTGCTTACCGCTTCACTAGTGGATTTGTTAAGTTGGTTATAGTTGATAGGCACAACGACTTTTAGCCTCATCAAATTTTGGCACCGTTGCCGGGGAGCCAACTATTTTAGTTTATTTCTTTTTTTGTTACTACTCTGGTGTGGACCTATCTTATGGTCCACACTCGCGCTACTGATTCAAATTTACTTGATTTAAATCCAAAGATAGAGCGGACGCACCTACACAACCTGCGACAATCTCTACAGAATCTTGTGATCAAATCAATGGCTGCGAGAACTTACAGATCCAAATCCGATGCAACAACACCTGGGAGTAACGCTGCCTGCCCTGAATGCTGGCATTACATTCGAGTTGAAGACCGGTTTCATCAATCTGCTATCAAAGTTCCATGGCCTGGTTGGGGAAGACCCGATTATGCATCTAAGTGAGTTTCACGACATCTGTAGCTGCAACAAGCCGAGTAACGTCACCGACGAGCAGATTAAGATGAGAGATTTCGGTCTTACACTAAAGGACAATGCGTGACAATGGTACTATTTGCTTCCCACCGGGAGTATCGACACTTGGGATAAGCTACACAAATCCTTCCTTAGCAAGTATTTCCCGTCCAAGAAGGCGGTTGCTTTGAAAAGGGCGATTGCTATGGTGGAACAACATGATGACGAGTCGATGTATGACTACGTTGAGAGGTTCGCGAGATTATGTGCTAGCTGCCCATTTCATGGGTTTGAGGAGAAAGACTTGGTAACCCACCTTTACAATGGGTTACTCGACAATGAGAGAAGGCTAGTAGACGCTGCTTGTAATGGGAGTGTGCTGAATTTGACTCCTGCCGAAGCCAGAGCCCGACTAAACGAAATCGCTGAGGGGACTAGAAGTTTTGGGAGAACGTATACGAGGAAAGGAGCCAATGCTGTGAATTCCGGAAAGCCCGGACGGAAGGATGAGATAGCTGAGTTGAAGAGTATGATCAAGAACATCACCTTTGGAAGTCAGAAACCAGCGAGACTATGCGGTATTTGCGCAGACGAGAGCCACCCTACCATTATGTTCCCACAACTCTAGGACCAAACCATTGCTGAAGTGCATGATGTAGGAGGTTTTGGACACCGTAGATGAGAACAACAACAACTACTACAATCAGAGAGAAAACAACAGCTACAATCCGAGGGGTAATGATCATCCTGATTTTAGATGGAGCGACCTGGCTGGGGGGCAGAATAAACAAAATCAATACAATAACCAATACCGTGCTCCATATCCACCGCAATCCGAAGGGCCATTGACGAGGGAGATGCTGGAAACACTAACAAAGCACTTTACGACACATGTTCAAACCACAAAGGCGAGTATAAGGAATCTAGAGAAGCAGGCCTCACAAATGGAGGAGGCAGTCAATAATTTAACACAACAGAGCTCAAGCAAGTTACCTTCGCAAATTGTAGTAGCTCCGAGAGAAAACGGAAGTGCCATCACGATACAAACACTCGACGTCAAGCTGGAAGAAGAGAGGCTGCAAGAGGGAACTGGGGAGTTGTCACGACCGGACACCAACATCACGATCGCAACTTTGCCCCAGTTAACACATCACGATCGAGACAATTTCATCATGACCGAGATGACGGTGATCTGGTTTACGAAAAAATTGACGAAACGGATCACGACCGTGATGCAATGTCACGATCGCGATTAAGCCCCAGTTTACGCCACCACGATCGTGACCAACCATATCGACCGCGACCAAGTGCTGATGTCCGTGACGACAAGGAGATCTTTGAAACACTTAGTAGGTGTAAGGTGAACATCCCTCTGCTTAAACTCGTCAAGAGTGTTCCTCGTTATTATGCTAAGCTCTTAAAGGAGCTATGCACCAAGAAGAGGAGCCAGAAGCTGCAAGGAAAACAGAAGGTACACGTCAGCGAGAGAGTTTCTGCGGCCATCCAACAAAAGATAGTTACCAAGCGCTCAGATCCAGGGATGGTGAGTATCCCCTGCACTATAGGTAAAACAAAAATTGATAGGGCCATGATAGATTTAGGTGCTTCTATTAATGTTTTGCCTTACTCATTATACAAATCGTTAGAATTGGGACCTCTGAGTGAAACAGGGATTTGTGATTCAGCTAGCTGACAGGTCTACGCTTTACCCGAAAGGGTTAGTCGAAGATGTGTTGGTTATGGTGGATAACCTTATATTCCCTGCGGATTTTTATGTGCTGGATGTCAATCATGATACGCAGACTGCACCTGTCCTTCTGGACAGACCCTTCATGCGGATAGCCAAAACAAAATTAGATCTAGATACCGGGGCGCTTACGCTCGAGTTTGACGGGGATGTTGTCAATTTTAACATATATGAAACTACGACACAATCCCTGGATGATGGCTCGGTATTTTGTATTGATGACGTTATTAAACCTGCCGAATTATTTTTGAATGCTGTTTTGGGCGGTAGCCCCACCTCTCTAACCACACAAGGCGAGAAACCTGCTAGTATTGTTGTGCAGGTTATGACTAAAGCATGTGAACAGCCCCAGGTTGAGTCTAAGTGTGGGGAAAGTAAGGAGAGAAAGGTGAAGAAAGGACAGAGAGTCGCAGAGGTGAATGATACAAGGTTCAAACCTTTCCATAACTGGTTCTTACAAGAAATTCTAAAAATAGAGGTTTCAAAGGGACCAAAAGACGCCGGTTGATCTATTCTACGTCGTGCCGCGACGTTAACTAAGGCGCCGATCAGGAGGCAATCCGAGGGAGTTTTACTAACGTTTCTCCCATTACTTTGTCTTGTTTTTATTTTCTTTTATTGGCAAATCGCGGAACCAGCATCAGGAGGTCTTCGGAGGAGGAAAAACGCCGATCTCGTACCACAGTCACTCGTGTCACGATCGTGACACTATGTCACGGTCGTGATGCGGTCGGAAATACCACCCCCTTTGATCACCATGACCGGAACAACAATTCAGCACGAATCATCTTCTTTTTTCCCTTTTTATGGTGTCCACTTTTACTGCATTGAGGAAAATGCGCGATTCAAGTGTGGGGAGAGGAGTCGACTAGTCGAGGCGTTTGTTGCTGCTGTTTTTGGTGCTTTTGCTATTCTGTTGGTTTGATTTATGTTTTTGAGTCTTTGCTGATTTGTTTTGATATTTTTCTATCGAGTCTGTACCGAATATTTCCAGAACCTTTGCTTTATTATTGTTATTTAGAAAAACCCAAGAGAGTAAAAAATGATTGGATCGAAAAGGGGGGCTCCAACAAAAATAAAAAATTAAAATAATTAAAATAAAAAGAATAAAAACCAGGCAAGTAAGCATGGATTAAAAAGGAAAAGGTGGGTGCCTGAAAATAAAAAAAATAATGAGAGAGAGAAATAGTTCCTACCACTCTAGAATTTTGGTGAAAACTCGAAAGGGCGCCGGGATTGCATAGTTTGTGATTATTTATTTGATTGCATCATTTATTGGAGTCGGAGACATAAGAAGGGAGTTGAAGGATTGTCTCGGGTTTTAGGATTCACCAAGGAGGGATAAGAAGTTAGTATTTATCCTTTTATTCCTCTGTTTTTAAGCTTATTGATATCCATACTTTGCATGCTCACCCTTTCACTATTTCATCAGATTTGTTACACACTATTGGTGGTTGTATTAGATTGTAGGATTAGATTTCTATTTCTTGGAGTTTGATGCATATTGTTGTGGTTGTGCTATGCAGATTTCTTGGTTAGGATTGGTGGTTGTGAGGTATGGTTTGATTACATTAATTAGTGGTTTAGGACATTGATTGAAGAGGAGGAATAATAAGTGTATAAGCGAGTGGGAGACTCGATTTTTATCTTTATTATCATTATTTATCTACCCTTACCCTTAGAGGAGATTAGGATGTCCACTTGTGCTTTATTGCGCATCACTTGGTTCGATTTTGTTATTGTATGGAGTGGTGACATATGAAGTGGAGACATAAGGAGGGATTTGGGTAGGTCATCTCGGAGAGATAAGAAGATAGATCGGAGTTAGGTTAGTGATTGTTTTACACTTGGAGTTCGAAGTATAGTCGCTAGCAGGCTGTCTCTACACTTACTGCAGACCTTTGTGCTTATAGGAGGAGTGAGCTTTATTTTGCTTACTCGAGGACGAGCAAGGTTTAAGTGTGGGGAAGTTTGATAGGATCTTATTATATGGTGTTAACTAGCGACTATTATATTAGGAATAGTGGTGTTTAGGTGCTTAATGAGTGGTATTCCCGGAATCCGGTTTGGAGTTTATTTATGGATTAGCGGGATGCTCATAAGCGGTTTTGAGTGGTTTTATCATGGAGATCCTGGTTGCGCTCACTTTTAGTGCAATCGAGATGGAGCTAGAGGAAGTATGCCACGCCTACACCCAAGGAGAAGCCGAGAGGTGAAGCCGAGCTGCCTCGACGCTTGTAGAAGATCAAAGACCATCTCAGGAGAAGCTGTCACGACCGAGATGGAGCATCACGGTCAAGATCCAACCTCAGTTGAAGCTGTCACGACCGAGACAAGCATGTCATGATCGCGACTTAGCCGCAGTTGAGGTGTCACGACCGAGACTATATATCACGACTGTGACCGGCCACGAACTTGAGAACTGGAGCAATGTCACGATCGCGACTCTTGTGTCACGATCGTGACGCAGACACGGACGACCCATTAAATGAAGATTTGATCCGAGATTTTATATTTTATTTCCACATATTTTTAGTTATTTGCATTTATTTTTATTTCCTTTAATTGGAGACTATATAAGCCTTAGGAAATTAAGTTAGAATCATCTTTACTTCATTATTCTTTTGCCACATTCATTTAGGGAGAACTCAGCAACATCCAAGAAGAAACCTTCCACCTTTATTCCACTTTCATCATCCTCCCTGGTTTGTTTTCCCATCATTCATCCATATTATTCATTGCTTTCGATGGCTATGTCTGGCTAAGTTCTCTATAGTTCACTCTCAAGGCTGAAGCCATTGTTTTAAGTTTGTTGTGAGAATTCTTATGTTTATGTTCTAAAGTTAATTTTAGGATTGTTTTATGATATCTTGTGCTTTATTGTTTTTATTGATTTGTAGGATCGTACTTTAGTAGTTATTGATCGATGTCTCTATAGTTCATGAAGCTATAGATGCACAACTACAAGTACCATATGCGCTTTCGTACTTAGGGTTGCGCTTGACCTAATTTGAACACTTAGTAATGAATTTACTAATGTCCTCTTATGCGGAAACAAGTTAGACAACAATAAAGCGCGCTTTAAGCTGTTAAAGCGCACTACAACTTGCACAGAAGAGTTCTTAAAAAGTGAGAACCCTAAGCCACTACTTGGCTCGGGATAAAACTCACCCTACTATATTGATAGAAAGAGATTATAACTCTAGCTTCAACAAGAGTACATGTCAACCTTCTGCACTCTTAAGAAGCTCACTCTCGTATTCTCTCTTCTTACAATACTTCGTTCTAGCTCTAAGAACAAGGCAATTCACTCTGATTACAAATGAGCTCTCTCTAAGCTTTTCTCAACTCGTCTCAGCTTCTCACTTTGTAACACTTAGAGTGATAGCTACAGTTCCCTATTTATACATCCAAGCTAAGATACAACCACACTTAACTTGTGATAACAAATTCGAACTAAGCTAACTTGCCACCTCATCAATCCGTGTGCTCAACCAATTTGCTAGAAATGATCAACGAACGGAATTGATTTGGTTTTGTTCTTCTATTGTTGATCGTCGCCACGTATGCAATATGTGCCTTCACTCGCTAACCATCTTTCTTCCACGCTGGCAATCCTTGGAGTTGCTTCAAAGAAATCCCGAAACCCTTCTCGCACCCCACGTGCACACAGTTTTGAATCTCCCGCTCACCAACCTTTCCAAGCATTTGGGAAGCTCTATTCTACAAGTGCGTGCACCCTTGCTTCTGTGGACTCTCGTGATCAACAATACAACTCAGCTTTATTCAAGCGCCCTCTTTGCTTGAGAAGCTCGATTACTCTTGCTTCTGGACTTGAATGGAGTTATTCAAACACCGCTTGCGAAACTTGATTTCTCCGCTTGGTGTTAAGAGCGACTGGAACAGTCGAAGCACATCTCTTAGTGATGAAAGCGCAACCCAACAAGTCTTGCAATTACCTGGGTAGCTTAGAAACACAAAGAGATTAGATAGATAAGTTTGTTATCATCAAAACAAAGAGAAATACATTGAGCTTTCATATTGACTATCAAAGCTCAACTAACAATTTTCCCCTTTTTGATGATGACAAACCTTTTACAGGTAAGCTCATATACTTTCCATAATGATCAAAATGAAGACAAAAGACTTATGATTTAATCATATATTCAGATTCGGAAATAATTTGAAGTACCCTTACCAAGTACTTAAACAACAGTTTCTTATTCCCCCTAAGACCAAGAAGGTCTTATACTTCCCCCCTTAATCAATGAAGGGTGTACCTGTTTTCTTCCCCTTTTGACATCATCGAAAAAATCAAAAGCTTAATCATACAGTAAGAAAGCTAGTAGGTTGCGCTGTTCAAGCTTAGAGTTCAGTTCAAGACATATGATAGTGAACAAAAAACAACTTAAGCAACCAAAGCATCACATTAGCAAGCTCTGAGAGATATGAAAGAAAAATGCATACTTCCTTATCAATTGTGAAACTGCAAAAAAACAGGGTAGGAATCCTAGGGAACTAGTTCATCATATAACAAAACATAGGAGAGAGTAAGAAAGACAAGAAAAAGCGCTTTACAAGCGCAACCACCACACAAGCACACTAACTATCACAGCGATCATCTGCATCTATCGTCAGCTGAATAATACGGTCCATCCCAGTCTGCACCAACGTAGCAAACTTATCAATGGACGCACAAGCCTCCGCCAAACGACGTTCAACCCGATCATGATGCGCTTCCAAGGCAGCAATAAGACCTGAAGCATCAGTAGATCCAACAACGGCTGGAGGACGGGGGCTATGATCAGACCTGGAGCTAGACGGATGCTCTCCTTTGAGCTTGTAGAGCAAAATCGCAAAAAAAGCATCACTGGTGAGGAAGGTCGAGCAAGCATACTCCTTAAGAGCATTATCATAAAGCGCGTCAGCCTTCAACATCTTGCAGATGATATGAGGAAAAGGGAGAGGACCGGAAGTAGCAGCGCGACAAAGGACCAGGTGGATCATCATGATTTGAGCATTGTGAACTACCTGATTCAAAAGCACGACTGCCATGATGCAACAATCAGCAATAGTGACCTTCTCTCTATCGTAGTCGCGAGGGGTGATATTGGTGATGATGAAATGGTGTAGCAAATGACGACTGGGCTTGAGCAAATTAATAGTCAAACTGCGCTTGGGCATTGGAGAACCAAACACAATTTCCTTGAGCTGTTTAGAGCCCGCTGGCCAGTTCTTCTTATAGAGGCGCCAAAAACCACCAGACTGACCTGTAAGCCCTATGGCCTTTGCCAAGTCCTTCACCAGAAAAGTTTCTCTAGAATTACCTCTCAAATTGAACCAAACTTGGGAGTACTCTGGATTGGCGGTGTGCGATTCCATGGTGGCATAAAACTGATACACCATGGCGTCGTTGCAATGGGAGGGCTCTGTTTCAAGCTTGTCCCAACCCTGCATACTTAACCAACCAGAAAACTTCTGCACGTGAACTGAGTCCTTAAGCTCGACTAGAAGATCTTGAGTAACGATCTCAGGATGGAGGAAGGTGCGCTTCGCAATACCCTGTGGAATCGGAGGAAACGCAGTGGCACTAATAGCCTTGGCGCGCTTAGACCTCGTAGAAGTACCTTTCTCCCGAAGCGCTTCTGGTGGAGGTGACTCATGCTCAGAGCCATCAGAGGATTCTACCTGCTCAATAACGTGAGCTTTGCGCTTGCGCCCATGACGACGGACCATGTCGCTTTGACGGTCCGCTCGTTGAGTGGATAGACGCAGGGGAGATACAGAACCAGTGCGTGGGATTGTGAAGTCGTCATCATCAGATCCTAAAGGGAGAGAAGCGATCATCTGCTGCGGAGACATTAGTGTAGGAGCAGCTAACCTGGATGGGATTGATGTATCGATGTCGAGCGCACATTTGCCCTTACCAGGAGTAAAAAGAGACTTCTCCAGATCCGCTTTCAGCTCTGGGAGATCTGCAAGAGTCTTCTCTTCTTCCTTCTCAAGATCTGCGATTACCTTGTCCACTGTATCCTGATCATAACCTGACTGCGCAAGATCCTATGACGCGAGATCCAAATTGATGGCAGGGAGCTTGGTTGAGGTAGGATCTTCTGGAGTGGGAATGGTTTCTGTGGTAGAAGGTAATGGAGTTTTAGAGGAGGAGGTAATTTGAGGAGCTTGAGCTTGAGGATTGGTGGAGGTAGATGGAGCAGTAGAAGAAGAAGATTGAGCTTTAAGGAGAAGCTCAACCTTTTCTCTAGTCTCTGGGTCTAGGGCAGCAAGGTTAAGGTTTAGGTTTTCCATGGTAATTTTTGAGAGAGGGAACGAGGGAGAGCAATGTAATCGGAGTTTGAGAGAGAGAGAGAGAGAGTTGGCAAGTGAGTAAAAGTTAGGGTAAATCTAAAAGGACTATTTACCTTGCATATATATAGGCGCTTGCAACCAATCTCCACCGATTATATCAACGGTCCGGATGATATCTGAAGGTAGCGCAAGAGGCAGCTAAGTGGTCCAATAGAAATCCAGGACGTGACAAGTAGCTCAACCCAACGGCTATAAACACAAGTAGCCGTTACCTCTGAAAAGTAGAATATACTTTTGCCAACTAGCCGTTACCTCGGTGCTAAGCAAACTCAAACCCAAAGTCAAACTAGCCGTTACGCTGGAAGCTCAAAGAAGAAACTATCCACCAACAAAAGCTCAACCAAGGTCACAACAGCCCAATAAAATCTGATGAAGCTCAATACTGACTAGATGCCGCTTGATGTGTGTGTGTGTGATGTCCAATGTCAAACTTACCAACCACTATGCAAATAATATAATGAACAAGAAATGCACATTTCAATTGGGACATTAAAGCATTCAATCACTCAAGTAGGATGTAAGCGTATGTGCATATAATGAGAGAATTGAGCTTTTTGTCACCAAATGAATACTTCTCTCATGTGGAGTTCAAGTAAGGACGAGAGAAGCATAACATTTAGTCAGGCTAAGGACACCTATGCAATGGATCATTTCTTAGGCATGTAATATGGGTAGAAGACGATCACCATTGTCAAAGTTTTGGAAAAGAAGAGCATGCAATTGACTAAGATCATATCAAATCAATCTAAACTAGAAAGATAACTTTAGAGCTAATTCAGTTTGATGAACAACTATAAAGTATGAATGAATCAAGCTTTTAATCGCAATCCACTAAAGTTCTTAGATTGATAGTAAGCTCACTAGTTCTAGTCAATAGGGAGAATACTTACAGAGCCATTGCCTCAAAGCTAATGGAGACGCACAAGACCAAGTTGAACCCGAAGGTTTAAGAAAGTTTGTCAAATAAGCGCTTTTGTAAAGATATCCGCTATTTGCCCTTCTAAAGATACATGACTAAGCTCGATGCTCTTGCGCTCCACATGATCACGTATAAAGTGGTGTCGCACATTGATGTGCTTAGTCCGTGTATGATGTACTGAATTCTTGGACACATAGATTACGCTGGTATTATCACAAAAGATAGTAATTGTACCGAGATGAATACCATAATCAATGAGTTGTTGCTTGATCCAGAGAACTTGAGCGCTACATGAAGCCGCTGCTATATATTCAGCCTCTGTTGTTGAAAGCGCAATGCAATTCTGCTTCTTGGATCCCCAAGAGACAAGACACGGTCCAAGAAACTGAGCCATTCCACTAGTGCTCTTGCGGTCTGCTAGATAACCTGCATAATCTGCATCGGTGTAGCCAACAAGAGATAGACGCCCCCTTTGGAATACCAAAGGCAAAGATCATCAGACCCCTTAAGATATCTAAAGATGCGCTTGACATGAGTTAGATGGGAAGCGCGAGGGTCTGATTGTGATCGAGCACAT
Organism: Phyllobates terribilis; assembly: GCF_046119375.1. Classification (NCBI taxonomy): domain Eukaryota; kingdom Metazoa; phylum Chordata; class Amphibia; order Anura; family Dendrobatidae; genus Phyllobates; species Phyllobates terribilis. The sequence continues at coordinate 60,538 of NW_027366335.1, read as the reverse complement.
ACACTAACGACAAATACTATATCAGGTCTAGAAGCGGTCAAATACATGAGAGAACCAACCATACCTCTATACATCGTTTGATCTACCTTCTCAGCCATAAGATCTTTATCAAGCTTCGGTGTGGTTTTGAGTGGTGTAGGACATGGTTTGCTATTCTCCATATGATACTTCTTGAGTAGCTCCTTGATGTATTTTTGTTGATGAATTTCTATACCTTCATCCAATTGGTTCAATTGAAGCCCGAGGAAGTACTTGAGCTCACCAATCATGCTCATGCTAAACTTGAGGCTCATGGTGTTCTTGAAATCCTCTACAAGCTGCAAGTTAGTTGAACCAAATATAATATCATCAACATAGACATGGATAATAAGGATATCTCCCTTAGCTTCCCTGATGAAGAGAGTCTTGTCCACCAAACCTCTCTTATAGCCATTAGACAATAGATACTTCGAAAGACAATCATACCAAGCACGAGGCGCTTGCTTAAGCCCATAAAGCGCTTTGTCTAAGAAGTATACATGATCTGGATAAGCTGGATCTTCAAAATCTGGTGCCTGCTTGGCATACACTTCCTCATTTAAATTACCATTGAGAAAGCAATCTTGACGTCCATCTGATACAGCTTGAATCCCTTGTGTGCAGCATAAGCGGTCAACAAAAGAATAGCCTCTAGTCGAGCAACTGGTGCATATGTTTCATCATAATCTATCCCTTCTTGTTGATTATACCCTTGAGCAACAAGTTGAGCTTTGTTACGAACCACTGCTCCACTATCATCCAATTTATTCCTGAAGACCCAGCGCGTACCAATGACAGTTCTATCACCTGGCCGGGTAGTAGACGCCATACCTGGTTGCGCTTAAACTCTTCTAGTTCTTCTTGCATGGCAATAATCCAGTCTGGATCCTTAAGCGCGACTTGTATAGTCTTTGGTTCCTGTAAAGAGACAAAAGCACTACTAGCTAGCAAGTTAAGAACATTAGAACGAGTTTGGGTACCTTTCTCAAACTGAGAGATGATTGTCGAAACTAGATGGGCATTCATTTGTTGATGATTCCGCACTGTGACCTCAGTATTATCTGGTAGTGTCATCGTGGTAGTCTTGAACAAGTCTCTAATTCCACCAGAAAGGTCACTTGGTCCCGCTTGGGGACTGCTAGGTCACGCTTGACCACTACTAGATCCCTCTTGAGAGCTAGAAGGTCCAGCAGGAGTATCTGAGGGTGTTATCTGACCTGAGCATGATGATGAAGGTGTAGCTTGATCGTCATTTGATGGTCCACTTCCTTGATTTGTATCCTGATTGTCGTCCTCTAAAGTGGCTTCATCACTTAGATTGCTAACTTCTGAAGCCAAAGGCCGAGAAGCGCAACCTCCATAATCGCCATCGTCACTATCTATGCCTGGGGAAGACATAGAAGGATGAGTTTGAGGAATGTGAGAGAAGCTTGAGGTAGATCAGGGCTAGCGAATAGATCATCATTCATCTCTGCTACGCTATCGAGCTGGCCTTCATCAAACTTCACATGTATGCTATCTTCTTCCCTCTGAGTCCTCAGATTGAGCACCCGGTATCCCCTTGCTAGAAGGAGCGTAACCTAGTAAGATAGAGTCGTCGTTCTTGGCATCAAATTTTCCTAAGAGATCCTTCCCATTGTTATTGACGTAGCACTTGCAACCAAACACACGTAAGTGAGAGATATTGGTGTACGTCCTTTGAGCAATTCATATGGGGTTTTCTCTAGGATTGGCTCGGTTAGTAATATAGCATGTCGTGCTCATAGCATGTGCCCAATAGTAAGAAGCGACACCACTAGAGAGTAGCATTGTTCGTGCCATCTCTTGTAGGGTCCTATTCTTGCGCTCTACAACACCGTTTTGCTCAGGGTATCTAGGTGTAGAAAAATCATGAGCTATACCCCTTTCATCAAAAATGATATGAACTCTCCATTTTTGAATTCGGTTCCATTATCAGAACGAATTGCACAAATAGGGAGCCCCAAACTCTTTTCCAATAAAAGCGCATGAGAATGAAACTTTTCGAAGGTTTCACTCTTGTGTTTTAAGAGAGTCCAGGTGTAGCGAGAATAGTCATCAACTATGACAAAATGAAGCGATTACCTCCCTTACTTTGAGTACGTAGTGGTCCACACAAGTCCAGGTGGAGGAGCTCAAGAGGAGCCTTTGTCTGCACTACCTTGATCAAAGGAAAGGAGCTTCTAGTCACTTTGTCCTTGGAGCAATCTGAGCAAGATGTCATTGATTCCTCTTTGATCCGAGGAAGACCACAAACCAAGTCCTTGGATTGCAACTTGTGCAGTAAATGAAGACTAGCATGTCCCATTCTCTTGTGCCAAAGACTGGTCGTCTCATCAAGTGTAGCGAGGCACAGATTGCGCTTAGGAGTGTAGGAGTGGTCAAATAGGTAAGTATTGTCAACTCTCTTTCCCTTAAGAAGCACTTCTTGCTTAGGGCTGACCACTGCAGATTCGCTTGTGCTGAACCATACCTTGTTTCCTCCTTGATCGCATAACTGAACTACACTTAGTAGATTGAACCGAAGGTTCTCTACTAGTTTCACATCTCTGATTTGGATAGACTTGTTGAGATGTGCACTGCCTATAGCTTTGATCTTTCCTTGCTTCTTGTCACCGAAGGAGACACTTCCTCCCTCCTTAGATTGAAGTGAGAGTAGTAACTGTGGATCGCCCGTCATGTGACACGAACAACCGCTATCAATGTACCACCTACTCTTCATTCCAACCTGCAAAAGAAGAAATCAAGCTTTGATCTCCCAACGAAGCTTTTGCTTCATGGGAACATTAGACATAGCTATTGATGAACTAGTCTTTTTAACTGGCTCATAGTAGCTAGGATCGTTCAGATCAAGCACTACATGAGGTCTCGCTTCATGAAGCGCACCTCCTTGTGCTAAAGCGCAACCGTCCTCGACAGGTGAATGCCGATAACGTCTACCCTTGCCCTTAGATTTAACCATTGGCTTATAGGGCTGGTTTTCAAGGACTTGCAGGTCCTTACACTCACGCCTAGCATGACCATTTTTACCACAGAAGGTACAGTAATGGTTACCTCTCACGTAACCATACTTTCCTTTCCCTGGTCTAAACGGTTCCTTTTTCTCTAATGTCGTAGGCTGAGTGGGGGTTCACGCCTGTTTCACATACATATGGTACGCTTTCTCCCCGTGAAACCATTCTTTGGTTTCAGATGGTTGATCCTCAAGGACCTTGATCCTTTTCTTCAAGTGAGAGTTCTCACTCTTATAAGCAATCAAGTCCTGCTCAAGTGATTTGTATTTTTCAGAGTAATCACTCGATTGAGGAATGCTGGTGTTGGAGGAAGACTCCTGGGGGTCATAACTCAAACCAAGTCTAGCTTTCACAAAGACTGTTTGAGGAATAGTCCTTGCTTCCACTAGCTTCGTAAGACCTTCAAGCTTAGATATGATATGATCAAGCTTCACGTTCTTAGTTGAGTCAGAGTGTCTTTCCAACCCGTTCCCATGACAAAGCTCACAAGATTTAGTCAGTAGAGTGGGCTTGTCATGCAAACGTTTGGAAAGCTCAACTATCTCTTCCTTCTTACAATTAAGCTCATCCAGCTGTTCACTAGCTTGATTAGCTAGAAGCTTATGTTCAACCATCAGTTCTTTCAAAAGACATACAAGATTATGCTTAGGTAATATATCAAAGTTCAGATCGGCTACCTCAATCTCAGATCTAGAGTCTGAGTCAGATCCAGCACCGGCCATCAAGCACACATCCCGCTTGCGCTCCATCGTCAGAGTCATCATCTGATTCACCCCAAAGCGTGGCAAACACTTGTTTTGGAGGTTGCTTGGTGGAGCTTGAGCCTGGGGTCACCTTGGCATGGGGGCATGCCTTGGCTAGATGTCCCTTCTCATGGCAGTTGAAGCACGTGAAGTCTCGGACATCGCGCTGCTTAGTCATTGGATTCCCGCTTGAATCCGCCTTGTCTTTTGAAGAACTTTTTAACAAGCTTATTCATCATGGCCACGTCACGATCATCATCAAGATTGTCTCCCTCATCATCATTTTCCATCCTCTGGAGAACTCGAGAGAGTTAAGCACCATGCCCTTGTTTTCCTTATCCGAATGTTTTTCTTCATTGTCCTTGATCTCTTGTACCTTAAACTTTCCTGCAAGAACAGAGATAGGCAGTTCTCGTGTCTCCTTGGACTGAAGAAGAATTTGCTTGAGAGTAGCATACTTGGAATTCATCCCATGGATGAATGCCATTGAGTACTCCCAAGATTTCTTCTCCATTCAAGCTGACAACATCTTATCATACAAGATCTGACAACGGGAGTGGTAATCGGAGAAAAGTTCATTTTCCCTCATCTTAATAGCACAAAATTCTTTATTAAGCTCCAACAGTCGGTTATCCTTCATATCCTCGCTACCTGAGTGCATATTGATAATAGCAGCCCACATTTCTTTAACAGAGGGTAGAGACATTACCTTGTCAATATCTTTCCTGGAAAGCGCATTGAGTATGAGCTGTCTAGCTTTTTCATTTTTCTCCATCAGTTGATACTCCTTCGCTTCACACTTCTTGTCGTCTGTCTCAGTGATTTTCTCATCACCTTTCTCGATGATTCTCCAGCATTGATAGTCAGTTTGCTGAATGTAGTTCCTGGTCATGGTAAGCCACCATTCTAGTTCCCCTTCGACGAGTGTGTGGGGATTAGCAAGGGATATACCAAGGTTGAAGCTTGCCATTGTTCGACTCTTCAATAATCCTTAAGATCTGCAAAGAAGGATTAGTGAAAATTGGCTAACCAGATAGCTCTGATACCAATTGTAGGATCGTGCTTTAGCAGTTATTGATCGATGTCTCTATAGTTTATGAAGATATAAATGCACATTCTCTCTTCTTACAATACTACGTTCTAGCTCTAAGAACAAGGCAATTCACTCTGATTACAAATGCTCTATGTAAGCTTTTCTCAACTCGTCTCAGCTTCTCACTTTGTAACACTTAGAGTGATAGCTACAGTTCCCTATTTATACATCCAAGCTAAGATACAACCACACTTAACTTGTGATAACAAATTCGAACTAAGCTAGCTTGCCACCTCATCAATCCGTGTGCTCAACCAACTTGTTAGAAATGATCAATGAACGGAATTGATTTGGTTTTGTATTATTGATCGTCGCCACGTATGCAATCCGTGCCTTCACTCGCTAACCGTCTTCCTTCCACGCTGGCAATCCTTGGAGTTGCTTCAAAGAAATCCCAAAACCCTTCTCGCACCCCACGTGCACACTATTTTGAATCTCCCGCTCACCAACCTTTCCAAGCATTTGGGAAGCTCTATTCTGCAAGTGCGCGCACCCTTGCTTCTGTGGACTCTTGTGATCAACAATACAACTCAACTTTATTCAAGCGCCCTCTTGGCTTGAGAAGCTCGATTACTCTTGCTTCTGGACTTGAATGGAGTTATTCAAGCACCGCTTGCGAAACTCGATTTCTACGCTTGGTGTTATGTGCGACCGGAATAGTCGAAGCGCATATCTTAGTGATGAAAGCGCAACCCAACAAGTCTTGCAATTACCTGGGTAGCTTAGAAACACAAAGAGATTAGATAGATAAGTTTGTTATTATCAAAACAAAGAGAAATGCATTGAGCTTTCATATTGACTATCAAAGCTCAACTAACATGATTGATCTTGATTTTATCTAGGTTACAAACAAGGTTAATTATTATCCATCATATTGCTAGGCTTGATAATTCGATTTGAAAAGTCTTGTCTTTAGGTAGCGAGCAGAATTTGCATAGACTATCTGCGAGTGATTATTGTGTAGAGATTATAACCTGTGTCGAGTATCAGCGATTTGATAATGGTATTGCATAGGCCTACTTATCTTTGATCTTTATGCTGTTGTGCTTTTGAACCTTGGGATTTCCTTGGTTATTGCTTACAATAAGGGTTTCTAGGACTATTTGGACTAGCTGCTATTTATGAACAAAGAGTTAGACAACCAAATTAACCAATTTAGAATATAAGTTAATAGAATTCGATGATCAACATTCCAATTGAATAATGCGCTGATGCTAGAAAGAGTGAGATCCATAATCATAATTGTTTACAACCCAATCAACATTGCATTTACATTTGCTTTACACATAAAACCCCCCATAGTTACTAATTAGTAGCACCATAGGAAATAAACTATCGTTCTGGCTTTCTTGGGATTCGACCCTGCTTACCGCTTTACTAGGGGATTTGTTAAGTTGGGTATCTTTGATAGGCACAACAAATTTTAGCCTAATCAATTTCCTTGGAGAGTAAGTAACATGTGTAGATTGTGGAGCAAGTAACACGTGTGGCTCGTTTCAATATCTTTCCATCCTTCTTTAAAAAGATTCATCCTCGAATTTTGTTGAACTTGATGCGCATATGGATAACTTGATCACCTTTGAATGTGTGAACATGGTGATGTTGGCATCGACCGGCTCTGATACTGCTTTGATACGGGGATCTCCCGTTTTCTACCGATCTAGGCCTTAAACTCAACATCAAAACCATGAAATAAGATGAAAGGAAGAAGACCTATGAATTTCTTGTTGTGAACTCATGAAATTGACTGAAAATGACAAAGAAACGACTCAAAAATCATATTAGAAACTAATACCAATGAAAGGAAATAGATAGGAATTCGAACCAAATCAAACAATGAACAAACCCTTAACTCTCATGGATTAGAACCTGCCTAAATGATGAAGAAACCCAAATTATGATAGATAGAAAAGAACCCAATCAAACAATGACAAGACCCTTAATTAGAGATTAAGAACCAAGCCAAATGACGAATGAACTCTCGTCTCTACAACCTTACACAACATACATGGTGATGAGGAACAAGGAAGAGGCTTGTGATGACTTGGAACACCAATGTCAAGGGAGAGATTGACATAGCCAAGAACGACCAAGCTAACATATTCAACAATCAGAGCATCTCTTCTCTATAGAAGCTCTCTTTCATAAGATAAAATAAAGATTCACATTTTCACTCAATTTTGTCTAATTTTATAAGTGCCAAGAGACGTCCCTTTTATACTCCTAAGAGGGGACGAATTTGTCTTTAAAAACACGTAAGAACATTCTAGAAGCCAAAATTCTAATGTCTTGAAATAAATAAAAAGAAATAAAACTTAAAAGGGAAATAATTTCAAGAGTTAGATCAATATTTATTTAATCCTCAAACACAATTAAGGTCTTCATCTTCTTCAATATGGTCAATGTGTAACAACTCTATTTAATATGGTCATTGTGTAATTTCTCTCTTCAACGTGGTAATGTGTAACTGCTCTATGATTTTGTGGATTTCCTTGGGGAGCAAGCAACACATGCAGATTGATTTCCTTGGAGAGTAAGTATATTGTGCAGATTGGGAAGAAAGTAACACGTGTGGCTCGTTTCTATATCATTCCCTCCTTCTTTAAAAAGATATGTCCTCCAATCTTGTGAACTTGATGAGCATATGGATAACTCGACCACATTTCAATGTGTGAACGCGGTGATGTTGGCGTCGACCGGCTCTTATACCATTTTGATAAGGTCCTCACGTTCTCTACTGATCTAGGCACCAAACTCAACTCCAAAACCATGAAAGAAGATGAAAGGAACAAGACCTATGAATTTCTTGTTATGAACTCATGAAATTGACTCAAAATGACAATGAAACAAAGACTCAAAATCATATTATAAACTAATACAAATGAAAGGCAAATGGATAGGAATTGAAACCAAATGAAACTAGGAACAAACCCTTAGCTCTCATAGATAAGAACCTGCCCAAATTATGAAGAAACCCCAATTATGATAGATAGAAAACAACCCAATTATACAATGACAAGACCCTTAATTAGAGATTAAGAACCAAGCCAAATGATGAATGAACCCTCGTCTCTACAACCTTGCGTAACATCCATGTTGATGAGGAATAAGGAGGAGTCTTGTGACGACTTGGAACACAATTCGCAAGGGAGAGATTGACATAGCCAAGTATGACCAAGATAACATCTTCAACAATCAGAACATCTATTCTCTCAAGAAGCTGTCTTTCATGAGACAAAAGAAAGATTCACATTTTCACTCAATCTTGTCTAATATTATAAATGCCAAGACACGTCCCTTTTATACTCCTACAAGGGGGGTGAATTTGTCTTTAAAAACACATAAGAACATTCTAAAATCCACAATCCTAAAGTCTTGAAATATATAAAAGAAATAAAACATAAATGGGAAATAATTTCAAGAATTACATCAATAATAATTTAACCCTCAAACACAATTAAGGTCTTCACCTTCTTCAATGTGGTCAATGTGTAACAACTCTATTTAATATGGTCAGTGTGTAACTTCTCTCTTCAATGTGGTAATGTGTAAGTGCTCTATGAATGTGTGGATTTCCTTGGGGAGCAAGCAACACATGCAAATTGATTTCCTTGGAGAGTAAGTAAATTGTGCAGATTGGGGAGCAAGTAACATGTGTGGCTCGTTTCAATATCATTCCCTCCTTCTTTAAAATGATTCATTCTCGAATCTTGTTGAACTTGATGCGCATATGGATAACTCGACCACCTTTGAATGTGTGAATGTGGTGATGTTGGCGTCGACCGGCCCTGATACCACTTTGATAAGGAGGATCTCACGTTCTCTAACGATCTAGGCGCCAAACTCAACTCTAAAACCATGAAAGAAGATAAAAAGAAGAAGACCTACGCAATTCTTGTTGTGAACTCATGAAATTGGCTCAAAATGACAAATAAACAAAGACTCAAAAATCATATTAGAAATTAATACAAATGAAAGGGAAATGGATAGGAATTTGAACCAAATCAAACAATGAACAAACCCTTAACTCTCATGGATAAGAGCATGCCCATATGATGAAGATACCCTAATTATGATAGATAGAAAAGAACTCAATCAAACAATAACAAGACCCTTAATTCGAGATTAAGAACCTAGCCAAATGATGAACGAACCCTCCTCTCTACAACCTTACACAACATCCATGGTGATGAGGCATAAGAAGGAAGCTTGTGACGACTTGGAATACCAATCTCAAGGGAGAGATTGACATACCCAAGAACGAACAAACTAACATCTTCAATAATCAGAGACTTCTCTTCTCTCAAGAAGCTCTCTTCGATGAGACAAAACAAGGATTTATATTTTCACTCAATTCTGTCTAATTTTATAAGTGCCAAGACACGCCCCTTTTATACTCCTAAGAGGGGGACGAATTTGTCTTTAAAAACACAAAAGACATTCTAGAATCTACAATTCTAAAATCTTGAAAAAAATAAAAGAAATAAAACTTAAAAGGGAAATAATTTCAAGAGTTACATCAATATTATTTTAATCCTCAAACACAAATAAGATCTTCATCTTATTCAATATGGTCAATGTGTAACAGCTCTATTTAATGTGGTCATTTTTTAACTTCTCTCTTGAATGTGGAAATGTGTAACTGCTCTTTGAATGAGTTGATTTCCTTGGGGAGCAAGCAATACATGCAGATTGATTTCCTTGGAGAGTAAGTAACATGTGCAGATTGGGGAGCAAGTAACACGTGTGGCTCGTTCAATATCTTCCCCTCTTTCTTTAAAAATATTCATCCTCAAATCTTGTCGAACTTGATGCGCATATGGATAACTCTATCACATTTGAATGTGTGAACATGGTGATGTGGGCGTCGAACGGATTTGATACCACTTTAATACGGGGATCTTCGTTCTCTGCCGATCTTGGCGTCAAACTCAACACCAAAACCATGAAAGAAGATGAAAGTAAGAAGACCTACAAATTTCTTGTTGTGAACTCATGAAATTGGCTCAAAATGACAAAGAAACAAAGACTTGAAAATCATATTAGAAACAAAAACCAATGAAAGGGAAATGGATAGGAATTGGAACCAAATCAAACAATTAACAAACCCTTAATTATCATTAATAAGAACCGGCCCAAATGGTGAAGAAACCCAAATTATGATAGATAGAAAAGAACCCAATCAAACAATGACAAGACCCATAATTCGAGATTAAGAACCAAGCCCAGTGATGAATGAATCCTCGTCTATACAACCTTACACAACATCCATGGTGATGATGAAAAAGGAGGAAGCTTGTGATGACTTGGAACACCAATCTCAAGAGAGAGATTGACATAGCCAAGAACGACCAAACAAACATCTTCAACAATCAGAGCATCTCTTCTCTCAAGAAGCTCTCTTTCATGAGACAAAACAAAGATTCACATTTTCACTCAATTCTCTCTAATTTTATAAGTGCCAAGACACGTCTCTTTTATTCTCCTAAGAGAGGGGCGAATTTGTCTTTAAAAACACGTAAGAACATTCTAGAAGCCACAATCCAAAAATCTTGAAATAAATAAAAGAAATAAAACTTAAAAGGGATATCATTTCAAGATTTACATCAATATTAATTTAATCCTCAAACACAATTAAGGCCGTCATCTTCTTCAATATGGTCAATGTGTAACTACTCTATTTAATGTGGTCATTGTGTAACTTCTCTCTTCAATGTGGTAATGTGTAACTTCTCTTTGATTGTGTGGATTTCCTTGGGGAGCAAGCAAATTGATTTCCTTGGAGAGTAAGAAACACGTGCAGATTGGGGAGCAAGTAACACGTGTGGCTCGTCTCCATATCATTGCCTCCTTCTTTAAAAAGATTCATCCCCGAATCTTGTTGAACTTGATGCGCATATGGATAACTCAACCACCTTTAAATGTGTGAACATGGTGATGTTGGCTTCGACTGGCTCTGATACCACTTTGATAAGGAGAATCTCACGTTCTCTATCGATCTAGACGCCAAACTCAACTCCAAAACCATGAAAGAATATTAAAGGAAGAAGACCTACGAATTTCTTGTTATGAACTCATGAAATTGACTAAAAATGACAAAGAAACAAAGACTCGAAATCATATTAGAGACGAATACAAATGAAAGTGAAATGGATAGGAATTGGAACCAAATCAAAAAATGAACAAACCCTTAAAACTCATGATAAGAACCTGCCCGAATGATGAAGTAACCCCAATTATGATAGATAGATAATAACCCAATCAAACAATGACAAGACCCTTAATTCGAGATTAAGAACGAAGCCAAATGATGAACGAACCCTCTTCTCTACAACCTTAAACAACATACATGGTGATGACGCATAAGGAGGAGGCTTGTGATGACTTGGAACACCAATCTCAAGTGAGAGATTGACATACCCAAGAACGACCAAACAAACATCTTCAACAAGCAGAGCATCTCTTCTCTCAAGAAGCTCTCTTTCATGAGACAAAACAAAGATTCACATTTTCACTCAATTTAGTCTAATTTTATAAGTGCCAAGACACGTCCCTTTTATACTCCTAAGAGGAGGACGAATTTGTCTTTAAAAACACGTAAGAACATTCTAGAAGCCACAATCCTAAAGTCTTGAAATAAATAAATGAAATAAAACTTAAAAGGAAAATAATTTCAAGAGTTACATAAATATTAATTTAATCCTCAAACACAACTAAGGTCTTCATCTTCTTCAATATGGTCAATGTGTAACAACTCTATTTAATGTGGTCATTATGTAACTTCTCTCTTCAATGTGGTAATGTGTAATTGCTCTTTGATTGTGTGGATTTCCTTGGGGAGCAAGCAACACATGCAGATTGATTTCCTTGGAGAGTAAGTAGCATATGCAGATTGGGGAGCAAGTAACACATGTGGCACGTTTCTATATAATTCCCTCCTTCTCTTAAAAGACTCGACCTCGCATATTGTTGAACTTGATGCGCATATGGATAACTCGACCACCTTTCAATGTGTGAACATGGTGATGTTTGCGTCGACCGACTCTGATACCATTTGATAAGGAGGATCTCACGTTCTCTATCGATCTAGGTGCCAAACTTAACTCCAAAACCATGAAAGAAGATTAAAGGGAGAAGACCTACGAATTTCTTGTTGTGAACTCATGAAATTGACTCAAAATGGCAAAGTCTCGAAATCATTTAGAAACTAATACAAAAGAAAGGGAAATGAATAGGAATTGGAACCAAATCAAACAATGAACAAACCCTTAACTCTCATGGATAAGAACTTGCCCAAATAATGAAGAAACCCCAATTATGATAGATAGATAAGAACCCAATCAAACAATGACAAGACCCTTAATTCGAGATTAAGAACGAAGACAACCCTCTTCTCTACAACCTTAAACAACATCCATGGTGATGAGGCATAAGGAGGAGACTTGTGATGACTTGGAATACCAATCTCAAGGAAGAGACTGACATACCCAAGAACGACAAAACTAATATTTTCAACAATTAGAGACTTCTCTTCTCTCAAGAAGCTCTCTTCCATGAGACAAAACAAGGATTTATATTTTCACTCAATTTTGTCTAATTTTATAAGTGCCAAAACACGTCCCTTTTATACTCCTAAGAGGGGGACAAATTTGTCTTTAAAAACACGTAAGAACATTCTAGAAGCCACAATCCTAAAGTCTTAAATAAATAAAAGAAATAAAAATTAAAAGGGAAATAATATCAAGAGTTACATCAATATTAATTTAATCATCAAACGCTATTAATGCCTTCATCTTCTTCAATATGGTCAATGTGTAACAACTCTTTTTAATGTGGTCACTGTGTAACTTCTCTCTTCAATGTGGTAATGTGTAACTGCTCTTTAATTATGTGGATTTCCTTGGGGAGCAAGCAACACAGATTGATTTCCTTGGAGAGTAAGTAACATGTGCAGATTGGGGAGCAAGTAACACGTGTGGCTCGTTTCTATATCATTTCCTCCTTCTTTAAAAAGATTCATCCTCGAATCTTGTTGAACTTGATGCGCATATGGATAACTCGACCACCTTTTAATGTATGAACATGGTGTTGTTGGTGTCGACCGTCTCTGATACCACTTTGATAAGGAGGATCTCACGTTCTTTATCGATCTAGGCCCCAAACTCAACTCCAAAACCATGAAAGAAGATTACAGGTAGAAGACTACGAATTTCTTGTTGTGAACTCATGAAATTGACTCAAAATGACAAAGAAACAAAGACTCAAAATCATATTAGAATGTAATACAAAAGAAAGGGAAATGGATAGTAACTGGAACCAAATCAAACAATGAACAAACCCTTAACTCTCATGGATAAGAACATGCCCAAATGATTAAGAAACCCCAATTATGATAGATAGATAAGAATCCAATCAAACAATGAAAAGACCCTTAATTCGAGATTAAGAACGAATCCAAATGATGAATGAACCCTCTTCTCTACAACCTTAAACAACATACATGGTGATGAGGCATAAGGAGGATGCTTGTGATGACTTGGAACACCAATATCAAGGGAGAGATTGACATATCCAAGAATGACCAAACTAACATCTTCAACAATCAGAGACTTTTCTTCTCTCAAGAAGCTCTCTTCCATGAGACAAAACAAGGATTTATATTTTCACTCAATTCTGTCTAATTTTATAAGTGTCAAGACACGTCCCTTTTATACTCCTAAGAGGGGGACAAATTTGTCTTTAAAAACAAAAAAGACATTCTAGAAGCCACAATCCTAAATTCTTTAAATAAATAAAAGAAATAAAACTTAAAAGGGAAATAATTTCAAGAGTTGCATCAATATTATTTTAATCCTCAAACACAGCTAATATCTTCATCTTCTTCAATGTGGTCAATGTGTAACATCTCTATTTAATGTGGTCATTGTGTAATTTCTTTCTTCAATGTGGTAATGTGTAACTGCTCATTGAATGTGTGGATTTCCTTGGGGAGCAAGCAACACATGGAGATTGATTTCCTTGGAGAGTAAGTAACATGTATAGATTGGGGAGCAAGTAACACGTGTGGCTCGTTTCAATATCTTCCACTTCTTCTTTAAAAATATTCATCCTCGAATCTTGTCGAACTTGATGCGCATATGGATAACTCGATCACCTTTGAATGTGTGAACATGGTGTTGTTGGCGTCGACTGTGTCTAATACCACTTTGATACGGGGATCTTCCATTCTCTACCAATCTAGGCGTCAAACTCAACACCAAAATCATTAAAGAAGATGAAAGGAAGAAGACCTACAAATTTCTTGTTGTGAACTCATGAAATTGACTCAAAATTACAAAAAAAATAAAGATTCAAAAATGATGTTAGAAACTAATACCAATGAAAGGGAAATGGATAGGAATTGGAACCAAATCAAACAATGAACAAACTCTTAACTCTCATGAATAAGAACCCGCCCAAATGATGAAGAAATCCCAATTATGATAGATAGAGAATAAACCAATCAAACAATGACAAGACCCTTAATTCGATATTAAGAACCAAGCCAAATGATGAATGAACCCTCGTCTCTAAAACCTTACACAACATCCATGGTGATGAGGCACAAGGAAGAGGTTTGTGACGACTTGGGACACCAATCTTAAGAGAGAGATTGACATAGCCAAAACGACCAAGCTAAGATTTCAACAACGAGAGCGTCTCTTTTCTTAAGAAGCTCTCTTTCATGAGACAAAACAAAGATTTACATTTTCACTCATTTTTTTCATCTAATTTTACAAGTGCCAAGACAAGTCCCTTTTATACTCCTAAGAGGGGGATGAAACACATAAGAACGTTCTAGAAGACACGATCCTAAAGTCTTGAAATAAATAAAAGAAATAAAACTTAAAAGGAAAATAATTTCAAGAGTTACATCAATATCAATTTAATCCTCAAACTTAATTAAGTTCTGCATCTTCTTCAATGTGGTCAATCTATAACTTCTCTTTGAATGTGTGGATTCCCTTGGGGATAAAGTAACACATGAAGATTGATTTCCTTGGAGAGTAAGTAACATGTGCAGATTGGGGAGCAAGTAACACGTGTGGCTCGTTTCGATATCTTCCCCTCCTTCTTTAAAAAGATTCGTCCTCAAATCTTGTTGAACTTGATGCGCATATGGATAACTCGATCACCTTTGAATGTGTGAACGTGGTGTTGTTGGTGTCGACCAGCTCTGATACCACTTTGATACGGGGATCTCCCATTCTCTACCGATATAGACGCCAAATTCAACACCAAAACCATGAAAGGTTATGAAAGGATGAAGACCTACGAATTTTTTGTGGTAAACTTATGAAATTGAATCAAAATGACAAAGAAACAAAGACTCAAAAATCATATTAGAAACTAATAAATATGAAAGGTAAATGAATAAGAATTGGAACCAAATCAAACAATGAACAAACTCTTAACTCTCATGGATAAGAACCTGTCTAAATGATGAAGAAACCTCAATTATGATAGATAGAAAAGAACCCAATTAAACAATGACAAGATCCTTAATTCGAGAATAAGAACCAATCCAAATGATGAATGAACCCTCGTCTATACAACCTTACACAACATCCATGGTGACGAGGCACAAGGAGGAGGCTTGTGACGACTTGGAACACCAATCTCAAGGGAGAGATTGACATAGCCAAGAATGACCGAATTGACATCTTCAACAATCAGAGACTTCTCTTCTCTCACGAAGCTCACTTTCATGAGGTAAAACCAAGAATTACATTTTCACTCAATTCTACCTGTTTTTTTGCAAGTGCTGAGACAAGTCCCTTTTATACTCCTAAGTGGGGGACGAATTTGTCTTTAAAAACACATAAGAACATTGTAGAAGAAACAATCCTAAAGTCTTGAAATAAATAAAAGAAAATAAAACTTACAAGGGAAATAATTTCAAGAGTTACATCAATGTCATTTTAATCCTCAAATATAATTAAAGTCTTGATCTTCTTCAATTTGGTCAATGTGTAAGAGCTCTATTTAATGTGGTCATTGTGTAACTTCTCTCTTCAATGTGGTCAATGTGTAACTGCTCTTTGAATGTGTGGATTTCCTTGGGGATCAAGCAACACATGTGATTGATTTCCTTGGAGAGTAAGTAACATGTGCAGATTGGGGAGCAATTAACACGTATCGCTCGTTTCCATATCAACCCCTCAGTTACTTTCTCAATGGTTAGCACTTCATCGCAGCTAGTCACGTGGAATGGCTTGTACAGACCTTCAACCTTCAACATACGCGCTATGATATGAGGGAATGAAAGAGGGGAAACCGTGATGTTCTCGGCTAACAACTATATGCGACATCATAATCTGTGCAGTGTTAATCAGCTGGACACTCAAACATTTGGCCATAATGCAGTAGTCGGAGATGGTGACGTGGTCGAGATTCGTGTTCCTAGGAGTGATATTTTTGACAATGAAGTAATGAAGAAGGCGATTTGATGATGAAAGGTGATCCGTCTTGATCCGCAGGTACATTCTTTTCGAACACTGCCTCTTTGATAGCTCTTGAATCTGCTGGCCAATTCTTGTTATAAAAGCGACCAAAGCAAAAAAGTGAGCCATTTGAGCCAGGCTCTTGGCCGATTGCCTTGGCTATGTCATTGACCTTAAAAATTTCGTTGGCATCATTGAACCACTAGAAGTTGCATGATGTAGGTTCACCAGAAGAAGAGTTGCTACTAAAATGAGAATAAAATTGCCTTACGAGCTCTAGATCAGCTTTACTAGCCTCTGTCTCGAGCTTGTCCCAATTCTGCATTTTGAGCAAATATGTGAAGCGGTCTGCGTTGGAAGCGGCTTCAATTTCGTGAAGCGTATCTGGCAAGACGATGACTGGAGCTAGTATATCTCGCTTCGCAATACCGGTAGAAAGTAGAGGAAACTCAGATTTGACAAATGTACTAGCTTTCTTCTGCTTCTTGGTTCTGGGTGGTTACTCCTTCTTAATAACCACTGCTGAAGAAGGCACATACTCATCATCTTCTGAAATCAAATCCTCCTCCTCTATTAACTTCCTTTCCCCCAACTTTAGATGTGCTTTTAGCATCTTTAAATAGCTGGTGTTGAACTAGGGAAAAATACTTATCTTCCTCGTCGGCGAAAGAAGAAACAAGTAGATTAGGAGTAAGAGAGATTAGCTGGAGGTGTTCACCTGATGTTGACTTATATGGAGTCATGAATATCTCTATTTTGACATTAGCTATGTCTGTAAGAACATTAGCGACAAGGGTGGTGACTGGATCTTCAATAGAAACCATCTCTTTACTTGTCTCAACAACTGGACCCTCGGTAGGTCAGTGACACTAACTTCCTGATTAAGCAACGTTTCAGGTGTCTTAAATGACATGGAAGACAATGGCAGAGTTTTAGGTGTTGCCGGAGGTAGAGCTGGAGGTTTCTGAGCAGCAAGTCTGTCTAGCCTCTGTTGCGCTAGTTGCTAAAGATATATCCCACACGATGCAAATAACTCTTCAAGGAGTTCTTGTTTTGTTAGCATGGAGATAGGGGTTTTGTAAGCCATTTTTGGTTATGAGGTGCTCTGGTGTTTTTAGGGTTAGGGAATTTGGGGCTTATGAGGAACAATGGAGATTTGTAGAGAGCGAGTGAGAGAGAGGGTAATAGTGGGCTTTATGGAGATTAAAGAGAGGAGATTAAAGAGTAAACACGGTAAAGATCTTGAAGAAAATGCATACCCGTGTACATATAGTGTATCTCAATCTTCCTCTGAAAGTTTCACCACTAAGCCAATGGATAGATACTCGCAACGGCTCAATCTCTGCAAAAACTCTACAACGGCTCTATTCTAACAGCTACTTTGTCTCGCTGAAATCGATACAACGACTACATGTAGAAGAAGCCCTTATCTAGGACTTGCTTTAATGATTAAGATGTGGCTCTGCAAATATAATCGTTGTAACGGCTAGTAGATGCGCTGGACAAGCTAGTGTCATGCGTTGTAACGTCTAGGTGTGGCTTTTCTGAATCTATTTAGACTAGATCACTGAGCCACGTAGCTTTTCTGAATCTATTTATACTAGATCACCGAGCTACTTGTTTAGACGTTACTTTTCTGAGCCGCAAAGATAACCTTCCTCATTAACCAAACTTCATAATTAAGCAAATCACTGAAGTGTAAACTGCTGAAGTAGCTTAACCCAAAAATACCAGAGACTGCCTTCTCAGCTATTCCACACATAAGCACTTGATCATGCTAGGAGTGTAAAGCAAGTGATATGTGTACCAATTATAACCATTTAAGAATGAAAAGAATAATAGGGAATTCACTTTTCACATAAAAGAGACATAACACACTCACACTCAACATATATGTATATATTATGTGCATATGGAGGGGTAGTTGAGTTTTTGACACAAAAATGAATACTTCCTATTTGTAGAGTTCATCAAGGGACGTAGGAAGCATTACACTTAATTCAGGCAAAGTACACCATAGGAATGAATCATTTCTATAGGCTTGTAATATGGCAAGAAGACGACCACCATTCTCTGTTTGTGGCACAAGAAGAGCATGCAATGGGCTATGACTATAAGAAATAACTTTAATGCAATATACAACCTTATCTAGACTGGATTTTTTGCAAGATGATGCATGAATAGCAAGAAAGCAAGAAGAACAATCAAATAAAGTTCCCAATGTAGAATAGTATTGCGATTTCATAGTCAAACTATGGGAGAAACTTACAGCGCATATCTTGCTTCGGCTAATAAGAAAAGATAGAAAACCAGGATGAAGCCTAAGGCGCAGAAAGATATCCATGCAAAGCGCATTAGAAAGATATGTTGTTGATGTTTTGCTCTTCTGAGAGTACAAGAATATGTCTCAGCGGGATAAATAAAGACTCGCTTTGAAGCTCCAGAGACTTGCTTGAACATACCTGAGTCTCGCTTGAAAGAATATGTATAGCTCTTCCACAAGTGAGACTCGCTTGAACGAAGCAATTCTTGACTCACTTATATGTACACCTCTTATTAGATAAGAATGAAAGAGATGTGAATGAACGGTTGAAGCACGCTTGATTTATTCTTGTTTTAACCCTGAAGGAGATTAATCTTCTCCTTTATTGTGAAATGAGAGTAGCTTGTTGATTCGACTCTGTAGCTCCTACTCTGTATTTCAACCTACAATGTAAATCAAGTTTTTGGTGTCCAACTAAGCAATGGCTTCCAAGGCACATTAGCACTGGCTATTCCTGAGCTGGAAGGTAGAATGTTCATCAACACAGCTTTACGAACAGGCTCATAATAGATATCATCGTTCAGATCAAGCACTTGGTGAGGTCCACCTTTGTAAGGCAACCTCGTTGTGCTTTAGTTTCTTCGTTCTTGGCTTTAGAGGTCCTAGGACGTACAAACAGGGTCTTAGATGACCCGCTCTAGACAAGCTTGTCTTCAGCTAGACTTGCTTGATTGAGCTTGCCCTTAGATTTAGTCATAACGCACATATAGGGCTTTGGAAGAAGTTCAACTTTAGGAGAACTTACCTCAATGTCTTGGTCAGATTCAGAGTCTTCGGTAGCTACTAAACATATCTCTCGTGCTTTGCCACAATCTAGCTTTTCGTCCGAATCTCCCATAAAGTCACAAAGCACTACTACAAAAAGAGTCAAATATCCCGGGCATTTGACCACATATACCCCGGATCGGCTTCGGTGTAGAGCTCATGGAGATATATAATCATATGCTATATACCTCGGTTAATTATAAATCTACGACCGGGGTATTTTCTCTATCCTTTCCATCACACATTAGAGCCAAAAAAGGTGTCCGAGATATATTCATTGTATATACCTCGGATATACAACTAAACCGGTGTGTTCTCTCTCATATATCCGGGGTATTTGGTTCTAATATACACCAGTGAATTGGATGTTGGGGTATATGTGTTAAAGCTAAATACACCTTTGCCATATAATACGAGGTATATGGAATATACACCGTAGTATATTCTTGCCATTTAATCCGAGATAACCTAAATAATCCGGGGTATATTCTTGTCATATAATCCAAGGTATATTCTTTATACCCCATGAGTTTTGTTTTGTGGGAATGATATACAACGTAGTTGCAAATCTGTTACACCTTTTACTTGATAGTGTGTTTTCTTTTTTTGGTCGTAGAATATACATCACAATGACGTACTTAAGTCAAAAAATCAAAACATAATATTTAGATTTCATAAGACTATAACACTTATTTGAAACGAAAAAAATGAGTACAATCCATTATTAAAGGAAAAAAACTAAATAGCATTGGTCACTACTTAACTAAACAAGCAATTTTAATAAGCAAAAACAGCATGCTAATAGTCTTAGAATTTGTAGAAGAAGAAAAAAACTAGTCCATGTGACCGATTGCTTTTGTTCTTGTCGTTTTTCCAAGATGCATATCAAATTACATGCAAAAGAGTAGTAATATCATATAATTACAAGTATTCGATCACAAAAAGCATAAGTGTTGGTTTCTTTCTAACTTAAATGACCTAACCAGCCCCTGGAAATCTATTGCCCTCTATGACAGACATCCGCATTTCAAAAGAAGGAAAGGAACATGCAAATATATGAAACAGAATAAGAAATACATACTTGCATATAAAATGTAACTATCTATCATTGCAAAACCCAGGAAGAAGTATGCTAACTTAGTCATGAAAAGTCACAGGCTACTTAAATCCTATCTAATTTCAGCATGAAATAATTAAGGAAAGGAATAACCAAGTACCAAAGGCGAAGACCTTGTTGCCACATTCCTTAAGTCCAACATTTCGTTGCTATCAGCTGGGAAAATTATACTCCTTGATAAATCAAAAAGTAAATTACCATCTTATCACGAACGCGTTCAGTGGCACGTACAACAAGCCCGGACACAACGTAGAGCACTCAACCTAACCTCTGCTACTATGTCATAAAACCTCGGATGTGCTAGAAGTTTCCCGAGTAAATTGAGAGCTTTTATTCGTACATCTACCTGATCAATCTGTTTTCAAAAATCAAAAGGGAATATAGTCATAACCAAGAAGATCAAAGACAGAAACAACATACTCAGTCAGAAAATATTGTTAACTTAGTAGAAATGTGTTTTTATAGGATACCATTAACTCTTCGATAATGTGGGGGATGATTGCAACAAGCATATCAGGTGCAGCACAATATATTCCACATACTATATCATGATAAGATCCTCTAAGATCACTCTGTGTACTATCTCTCTCCAACATGCAAGATGT
Source organism: Phyllobates terribilis (assembly GCF_046119375.1). Lineage (NCBI taxonomy): Eukaryota > Metazoa > Chordata > Amphibia > Anura > Dendrobatidae > Phyllobates > Phyllobates terribilis. The sequence goes on along the minus strand of NW_027366335.1, from coordinate 39,359 downwards.
TAAAAATCCACAAATAGCAGGCTTCATTCTTTCTGGACAGCTCTGGATGAGCTTCGAAGCAAGTTGATATGAAGCTGATTAAGAGCCCTTAATCCAAAGTCAACAAAATAATTAGCATCAAGAAATGCATCAATTCCTCAATATTATTCAGGTAACTGACTTACCTCCCCTTTATTTTGGAAATTTTGTAGAAAGACTTCGAGTAACGGTTGAGATATATCCTCTTGGTTAAATATAAGTGCCATAATAGACCACATCCAGTTCACCAAACTTTGTGAATGTTCATCTCTGCCAGTCAACAAATTATGACATCAAAATCTTGTACAAATGCAACTACTAATATTGAAGGGCATACAAAAGAATTCAATCTGTAAGGAAAAGGGAGTAATAAGAGAAATAAAATGGACAGCTAATGTAATCCACCTAACAGTTGAAAAGAATGTTCGGAACATTTTTAGGATCATTTATAAAAACAGTTCATCTCTGCCAGTCAACAGATTATGAAATAAAAACAGTTCATATGTAAATTGTTAACAAACATGTTTTGTAGTAAATGTTTTCTTTTTTGGGAATTACCTAAAAGTATAGAAATACCATTTGTGTATCATTTATAGATGCAGTTAGTTAATTAGTGTTATAAAACTCCAAACGTATATACCTACACAGAAGTCCTAAGCCAACAAAAAAACAGATTCATAATGAAGTTATTAATTAACATTTTTCTTAGTGATTATATACTTCTGGATGTCATTTATTGCTGCAATTAGTTAATTAGTGTTATAAAAGCCCCACCTAAATATTTATCTACACAAAAGTACTAAGACTACAAAACAGATTCAGAGGTTGGTAAACATGTTTATGAGTGATTAAGTACTTTTTAAAACTAAGTACTACTTACTTTAAGGTAATTACTATCCATGCTCATGTGACCATATCCCCAAACAGAGATCAGAGCACAAGCTGAAGAAGGACACGTAATCCATGCACATGTTCTAAGTCACACATAAACAACAATAACAACAGAATTAATCACAGATTAATTATAGTACCTGGTGCATAATTACGGTAAATGATGTTAGAAGTTGGCCTTTGTAAAAGCTGTTGTTGGTGTTCAGCAGTAACACTGAACCGTTTCTTTTGCCTTTCTCTAGCCTTATGATTTTGAAACCAATAGAACACATTTTTTCCCTTCAATCTTACCAAACTGTCTTAACTGAGCTGAGATCTTCTGAATCTGATCAGCATTTGGTGACCTAATTCCTTCTTTGTAGTAGAGATCTTTCAGTATCTTAATCTGGTCGGTCGTCGGAGTCCATCTGGTACTACTTTGTCGACATAGGTAGTTGCTTTGAGCTGCTATTGCTTTTCCATTACTGCTACTGTTTTGCTGAGCTAGAGGTTCCATGGAAGGGGAAACTAAAAGATGGGTTTTGTTGGTTTTTGGTTTTGTGAAATGGGTAGGAGTTAAATAGCAGGAATTGAAGTTAAATTTTGCACATGGAGGTGGAGATACAAGAGATCTGGAGAGAAGGATTGAAGGTGACAGAGAAGGAAAAGAGAGTTTTGTGATCAAAAAAAGGAAAGGAGACAACAGAAGCTACAAAAATATGAGAGTTTTGTGGTAAAAATTTTAATTGCTTGGATCAAAAGTCATCAAATACAATCATTACTTGTTGTAAGAGAGAGTGGGAAATTTTTCAGTCATGTATATTAAATGATGGGCTTTTTTTTGTGCAATTTATAATGCACATAAGTTATTTTTTATGAATGAATGAATGAAAGTTAAAAAATGATATTTTGTAACCTTTTAATGATAATATGATCCTGGCTTTTTGGTATGTTGCTACAATGTACTATAATAGGTGCCAGCTTTATGGATCTATTTCTAATCTTAGGTAACATATGTGAATAACTTTAGGGCTTATTTTGGTTGAGAGAACTTGAAGGATAATACCATTTGTGTATCATTTACAGATGCAGTTAGTTAATTAGTGTTATAAAAGCCCCACCTAAATATTTATCTACACAAAAGTACTAAGACTACAAAACAGATTCAGAGGTTGTTAAACATGTTTCTGAGTGATTAGGAACTTTTTAAAACTAAGTACTACTTACTTTAAGGTAATTACTATCCATGCTCATGTGACCATATCCACAAACAAAGACCAGACCACCAGTTGAAGAAGGACACGTAATCCCTGCACATGTTTTAAGTCACACATAAACAACAATAACAACAGAATTAATCACATATTAATTATAGTACCTGGTGCGTAATTAGGGTAAATGATGTTAGAAGTTGGCCTTTGTAAAAGCTGTTGTTGGTGTTCAACAGTAACACTGAACCGTTTCTTTTGCCTTTCTCTAGCCTTATGATTTTGAAACCAATAGAACACATTTTTTCCCTTCACTCTTACCAAACTGTCTTAACTGAGCTGAGATCTTCTGAATCTGATCAACATTTGGTGACCTAATTCCTTCTTTGTAGTAGAGATCTTTGAGTATCTTAATCATGTGACCATATCCATAAACAGAGACAAGACCACCAGCTGAAGAAGAAGGACACGTAATCCCTGCACATGTTTTAAGTCACACATAAACAACAATAACAACAGAATTAATCACAGATTAATTATAGACGGGTCCTTTCTCCTCTATAATTGAGTGTTTTTGGGAAAGAAAATTTAGGAGGTGAAACAAGACTTTAGATATCAGTAACTTATGTTTACTGTGTGGCAAAAAGTTTAGTAAGTTGTAGTCAGTTCATTGAACATTGTAGCTGATCTGGTTTCAACAGATACATGAAAAGGGTTTTAATCAGAATCAAGCTTATTCTAGCAATAGCAATTGATTTCAATACTCAGCAGATAAATTGGTGTATTTACTAGAGACATCAGACTTGTAATCAAGCATAACCTGCATCAGTTACTGTTAATCACTGCAGAGCTTATCAATATGAAATCACATCCAAGAAGCAAGAAAGATATTGTGATTCTACCAGTCTCTACTATCTCCTTCTATACTGAATTTCAAGTGTTTTAAAGAAAGCATATTAAGTTCATATGTAGAATGTATCTAATAAAAACATGTTTAATTGAATTAGGCACAGTCCATTCCTGTCAACTAACCCTAATGATCTATTAACACAATTTAGCCATCAATCTCCAAGCTATATACTACTCATAAAACTTTCCATGTAGACTCTGATTCTACCAAATATGTTCATTTCAGACTTCAGACATCAAACACAAAAATCAGAGTGTATGGCCAACCCAGAAAGAGTTTATAGAATCAAACAAACTACTGCAAGGGTAAGGTACATGACAGACCCTCAAACTTGTCATGAAAATGATGTATCCATTTTGGTATTAAGGAACGTAAGTGCTCATCTCCTAAAATATCATGTAATTCAGGGATTTTAAAAAAGCTTTCCAGCCTACTGACTTCAGCAAGATTATCCTCAAAGCTACTAGTATAATCCATATCATGAGCAACATCAGTTCCATAGTTTTTCAGAAGCTTGCACAGCAAGACACATCTTCGTAGAAATGGAAAACAGAGAAAACGAACATAATCCTTAATATTGCAAGATGGAACTTCATAGTTGCAAACAAAGTGCTCATGTGTGATACCTGAATCTGATACTAGTTTAGCAATGTCAGTGACCAGGCAATCTACAGAACTCGTGTCTTCCATTTTCCTGCCGTGCTTCACACAATAAGTAATTAAACCCTGCATCAAAGTGCAAGTAAGTTAAGGTAAAAAAAACTCCAAATACCGTAATAATTTGAAAATAAAATCCAAGTGTTCCACCTGAGTAACATTAACAGCATAGAGCATGTGTATAAGAGAGAACAAAAACTCCTTCTGTAACATAAATTGAGTTGGAAGGCAGAAAAGAATCCACATCAATGTGGAGAAAGGATCTCGAGAAATGACTGGGTCAGAAGCTCGCTCCCAAAATTGAGTGTCGGGGAACACAATATCTGCATCTATATGTTTCATTATGCGCAATATTTTACCTGCAAAAATGCTAAAACTATCAAATACGAATATCAGATGGCTATTTTTATGTGTCACAAACAATTCAAGCTTTTAGGATGAGCTGTGCTGCCTTCTGGACTCGTGTGTTTCTCTTTGAAAGAGACGCTAAGAAGAAAGGTAGTAGAAAGATTGTAAACTGAAGATGAAAACATGTCCCACGATTCCTTTGCATTGGATATTATGTTGTTTATCAAATCCACAAACCAAACCACTACTTATTGTGATTTTTCGAGAAAAAGGAGCCTGTGAAAAAAATAAAAGATGAATCTACGGAACCACGTGATACAGTCGAACAGAAATTCAGAATTTCATATTCTTCATATTTATCTGAACTTCACTTCATCTTTGTGGAAATAAATGGGACTGATTGACTTCAGCAAGCAAGGAAACCCCCTTCAGTCCTTAAGTTAGCATGCATAATTCTAACAAGACCAACTAAAATAAATCTTTTTTATAAAGTCCATCCACTTGCATATACATGTGTGAAGGCAATGATAAACTTAGATGGATAAACAATAGACCTAGACATTTGATTATATCAACAGGGTTAAGTAATCATATAATTAATAAATGTGTACCTTCTTGTCCGGATGATTGTCCAACAGATCCATCATACTTAAAACCACAACAGATTGATGAAGGAAAACACATAATGCCTCTGAACCTCAGAATCATATCAAGTGAACTCTTACTCTTAGTACTCTGTACAAGCCTTAGCATCAAGGAGAGTATAAAGCCACCAGATGAGTTGAGCTCACTGTCCAAGTAACTGGTACCAGTAGTTGAGTGGGTCCCACTCGTGCGGCGAGCAGCAATTTCTGTTGATACAAGGGAATATTTCAGGGTATCCCACATAACTAGGGAGGGGCTTACTCTATCTGTCTTGAGGAACGCATCTTCATTCGTGGGAAAATACATTCCACAAAGCACATTGAAGAAAGATCCAATATTTGGCACTGCCTTTCTACTGCGCGTAGATAATGCTTTCAAAACATCTCTCTTTGAAATAACAGAGGCTGCAGTGTTCAGCAAATTCAACGCGGTTTGAAAAGAAAAAACAGATTCTTCATTACTTGATGGAATCTGTTGGAATCTCTTGTCCCTGGGGTCTGCAGGAAACAATGAATTCACCAGGCGACGACACACAAGACAAAGAAACTCTCCCTAACAAAAGAAGGATAATAATAATGAGTATTGCTCATTAAGAACCTAGAGAATTAAACTGAAGATGAAAAACATCGCAATTAATTGAAGGCTAACCGTTTGTGAGCCGAAAAAGGTGAATGAAGAACGGCGTTTGGTATTAAGAAAGACCGACTGAGGTCGGGGCTAGGCTGCTCACGAGGTCGTACACCAAATCGATCCGCCATCCCGTTTGAGTAAACTCAAACGCACGCCGAGGAAGTTCGCAGGCGATGGAGAGGCGTTGGAGGGGACGCACGCCGACGAAGTTCGCAGGCGATGGAGGAGACGCACCGAGGAATTCCCAAATGAAATTGAAAAGTTAAGGGAAAATGAATGTCTGAGCGGGAGACGAGGGAGATGAAGCAGGAGATTGTAAAAATAAGTGCCCAAATAAAATTTGTGGCTTGGTATATTTGATTTTTTATATATGGTGTATTAAATTGGTTATAAAAAAAGTCTAGCTTTATATCTTGTGTAACATTAGTCCGTGATATTTAATTATTTATATGTCTTGGACTATTTCCACGTATGGTGTATATGATATGTGGTTAATTATTTTCAGCTTTATATCTCGTGTAAAACAAGCCTGAGATATTTGCTATGGGGTATTTGACTCTTTTTGTAGTAGTGAAGGCCTTTCCCGGTGGTGTTTTAGATGCGCTTGGATCCACCTTAGTACTTGTGCAAGCCTTGGACATGTGTCCTTTACCTTGGCAATTATAGCATATGCCATTTTTGAGGTCGCCCGCCTTAGATTGATCTTGTTGGAAACCGCCTTGTCTCTTAAAGATATTCTTGACAAGTTTAGTACAGATACATGAAGCTCTTTTGTATCATCATCTTCCTGTATTCTAAGTTTTCTAGAAAGAACAGATACATGAAGCTTTTTTTCTCTTTAGTCATTAGCACAATCCTTTTAGTAGTACCAAATTTTTCATTTACACCATGAATGAAAGCTAAAGAGAGTTGCCAGGGTTCTATCTTAAGTCCTACGGAGGACATTTTGTCACATAATACTTGGAATTTCGAGTGATAAGGAGTGGAAATCCCTTTAGAAATGGAACTTGCAATTATTCTTCATGTCTTGACTTCCGGAGTGCATATCTATGATTATTTCCCACATGAGCTTTGTGGTTGGCACGGAAATGATTTGTATCTACGTCTTTCCTAGAGAGATCATTCAATATGAGCTGCTTTGCCTTTGCATTCTTCTCAAGGGTAGAATTATTCAGTTGGTCCTCATTTGAGAGCGTCTGTTTCTTCAGGAAGCTTGCCTTCACCTTTTTCAATAATCCTCCAACATTGATAGTAAGTTTGTTGGATGTAATTCTCCATCATGGTCAACCACCATTCTAGTTCACCCTCAGCTAAGATATGTGGCTTAGCTAAAGAGATCCCTAGGTTAAAAACGTTTTTATCGTTGCCCATTATTCAGAATATAGAGAGATTAAGAATCAATGCAATTGAGCGACCTGTGCTCTAATACCAATTGTAGGATCGAGTGACTTGATCGGCTCGCTTAAACTGCTTTAAGATGTATATGATGAAAACACAAGTAAGCTGGTCTAACTCCAAGTTAAACTCAAATAGCTAGTAAGCTAAAGAGTTAGAGTTGCGGAAGGGGAGATTAGCTACAACAATGAACTTAGTAATATGAGTTAAAAAGTTTGGCTCAATGCAAAGATTTTTCCAAGGTGAGAACCTTAAGCTTCTAATAAGCTCAGGATAAAACTCAACACTAAACTTATATTAACCAAGAGAAATTACACACTTATGCTACTCCTAGCTCAAAGTAATTCTCTCTCACAATACAAGTTGCGATTTGCACATACAAGCAATAGCTCTCAATAAATCTCTAAGGTGATTTAGACACTAGCTCTCTTCACAACGAGCTAAGCACAAAGTAGCTTTCTCTCTAGCTCTCTCTTAGGCTTATTTTCTTTTCTCTCTCTCTCAGCAAGTGAAGTTCTCTAAGCTTTCTAAGCTCTACTCATCTCATCAACTCGTGTGCCTAACAACACCTATTGCACACTTATATAGTATTTCTAAATTAATCCCTAAAGCTAGAAAATCTATATCAAGCGACAATGAAGAAGTCCACCTTAGTGATCCCTGTGATCATATGAGCTCCGGAAATGCATCAGCGGCCTCACACGCTTTGTGCTTCTTCATTTGACTCTAACGGCTTCATCCACGTTGGCAATCCTCTCTACACCCTCATTGCTTCTTGATTTGTCCAGCTTGGCGATCCCCGTTAATCCACTATCCAAAGGTAGAAATCCTAACAAACTCCCAGTTGTTTCCCTTTCCCCTAATCTGTAGCTTCACCGGCCTTCCATTCATTTGACCAAATCCTCTATGCACTGGTGCATGATTCAACACGTAGACTCTCGATTTTCAGTCTATTTCTTGTTTCTTCTTTCTGCACCTGGATGCGTGATCCACTAGCTTTACAACGACTCTCCTTCGCTTAAAGCTATTCCTTCCATTTTCTATTTCTTCCCTTCAATACTTATTCTGTCTTGGCGAGATTTATCTTTCGCCGCTAGACCTTAAGTTAGTTTCCTCATGGAATCAGCTATTCCGCTTGTGTCAAAGCTACTCTTATAACTCCTCGAGCTAGACCTAGAAAGCTTATCACATACAAAGGAAATCAAATACTTAGGTTTGTTATCTGACTTGTTATTCATTCAGTTATCCACTTAACAAATATATAGGTAAGTTTTTGGAGATTTAAGCTTTTAGTTATATTATTAGTAATATACTCATCTAAATCTTGCTTAAACATAGAAGAAAAATCCTTGCCTATGTCATAACTCCACTACCGATAAAAGACTCTTTCTTATTGTAATCAAATACTTTGTACGATGAGTTGGAAAATAAAAATCAATTACACCACTTTAACAAACTCTTAGAATAACCCCATCTCCAAAGTTACACAACCAAAAAGTTTATATAAAATCCAAATTTAAAGAAAAAACAATAATTATATATGATGTGGCTAAATCCAGCACTCGCAAGCGACAAGTTCGGTTATAATATCAAGGTATCGAACACAGGGACTATGTAGTATTAATTGCTATGCCAACGAATAGACTAAGCCAAAGATCACAGAGTGAATAGTTTATTATTGAATTCAAACTAACAAGTAACACGAAGTTATCAATAGAGAAAGACTTCCAAGGTTAGGATCCCCACTATGATGTTTCAATAACCTTAAGACGATATATGGTTAACTTCCAAATTGAATGTCGTTAAATGGACTAACTATCTAATGTCAGCGCTACCTCTTCTAAGACGATAAGTGCACATGCCTAGATTCAACTAGCAATCACTCTCGTGCAAGGCTATCCTACACTACACCCTTTACACTTCTTAGAGATCAAATGACAAACAAATCAACTTCCGCTCTCGCGCTCCGCATAACTTATTCAATCATTGATCAACTATGATAGTTGAAATTCCAGAAGAGAAATTGAATCACTCTCATGCAAATAATTATCAAGTTCTTCCTAGGGATCTAACATGAATTGACCAAGGCAAACTCAATTAATCGATCTCTAAAATGAAAATCTCCTCTTGGACTCAAATGATAGTAGGCTTTCCTATTACAATTGTATTAGGGCAATACGCATCCTAGGAGAGAATCAAACTTCATTGAAATGATCAATCAACCAAATATCATCATACAAACTCATCTACTACATCATAGGGTTCACCCAACAATGGAAATTGAAGCTTAGCTAGACATGGAGAAGAAACAAATCAAATTCATTGCAATAAACAACATACCATTCAACTTAATTCCAAATCCAAGTTGTCCAATTCACAAGCTTTCTCTTAGGGTTTTTAGGTCTCTAAAATGTTCACTAATCCCCAAAAAGGTCTCCCCCCAAGAGTCAAAAGTATTTTTCTATTTATACCTAGGTTAAAAATGGAGTTTTATCCTGACGCGACCCATAACTCGGCCAAATATCAGGCCGAGTTACGTGGAAATCAACCTTTCAGAACGTGACTCAGGGCACGACTAGGTCTGTAACTCGGTCGAGTCTTAGGCCGAGTTACGTTCTGTAAGTGGTGAGTCCAAGATGTCTGACTCGGGCCACAACCCGGTCGAGTCTCGTGCTTTATTGTCTTCACTTCCTCCTTCTTATCCGTTGCACCTCGCGTTCCTCAACCCCGACAGCACATCCAAGCCATCCACATGAGCGTCCCAAAGATTTAGTCCATGATCATCAAAAACGCCTCCAATTTATCATGAAATTACACAACACAAGGGTAGACTCCAAACAATAAAAATCCTAATGAAAAAGAAATGAAACTATCGAAAATAAAACAAAACAAACCTAATGAGGAGAAATAGACATGTCCTAAACTAGCCTAAATGCAAGTTATAAATATACACAAAGAAAGTCATAATAAATGAGTTTATATAATAATAACAATAACAATAATAATAATAATAATTATTATTATTATTATTATCATTAGTATAATAACAATACTTATTAGCTTAAGTGTTTTGAAGTATTACTTATATACTTGTCAACCATTTTTGGTTATGAGGCGCTCTAGTGTTTTTAGGGTTAAGGAATTTGGGGCTTATGAGGATTAATGGAGATTCTGTAGAGAGCGAGTGAGAGCGAGGGTAATAATGAATTCTATGGAGAATATAGAGAGGATCTTAAAGAGTAAACACGGTAAAGATTTTGAAGCGAATGCATACCCATGTATATATATAGTGTAGCTCAATCTTCCTCTAAAAAGTTTCACCGCTAAGTCAACGGCTAGATACTCGCAATGGCTCAATCTCTGCAAAAACTCGGCAACGGTGCTATTCCAACGACTACTTTGTCTCGCTGAAAGCACTACAATGGATACATGCAGAAGTCCTTATCTAAGACTTGCTTTAATGATTGACATGTGGCTATGCAAATATAACCGTTGTAACGGCTAGTAGATGCGCTGGACAAGCTAGTATGATGCGATGTAACGTCTATGTGTAGCTTTTCTGAATCTATTTAGATTAGATCACTGAGCCACGTAACTTTTCTGAATATATTTATACTAGGTCACTGAGCCACTTGTTTATACGTTACTGATGAGGGGCCATCCTTGGCACCTCTTACACCACCACTAGTTCCTTCCTATGATGGCCCTATGACTCAATCCAACGCTAAGAAGGCTACACATGACTTAAAGAGTATGGTCATTTTCTACTCTCTACAAGAAGTGTTACTTTAAGCTCGAGTAGCTTAAACGTTCCGCTTGTTTTGATGATGATAAACATAGCATTTGATGTCTTTTGTGCGTGACAAGCTTTCCAAGACTACCTCGAGGAGTTAGGAGAATAACTTTGATGCATGCGGACAAAATAGAGACTAGCTTTGTGCCTAGCGGGAAAAGCGATCTTCCTTCTCCTTGATTCGTCCCATAATCCTCTCCAATTTGTCAACGCTCATAGTTGGCAATCCTCTCCAACACCACTCCGTGCATCTCTTGATTCGTCCAGCTTGGCGATCCACGTTCTTCACTATCCATAGGTAGGAATCACACATCCTCCTATCCTTAGCTTCTCGGCCTTCCCTTCACTGTGCCAAAATCCTCTACGCTGCTGGTGTAGGATTCCACCTTAGGACACTCTTCTACAATGGATCCACTTGTATAATTCACTATGAGTCTGAAGCTTGATCCACTAGCTTGCAACGACTCTCTTCGCTCTTGCTAGTCCTTCATTCTTCACAACTCATCACCTGTGATTCTTCTTTTTCTTCACTCGTTATTCAACATTGCCTTTGCAAGAAGCGTGTGGAATCAGGTGGTGTTTCAAGAGGCGGATCGATCACACGGATTGCCAACATGGATTTTCATTGCAATTATGTTATAGTTTGTTTCTTTACTTGGAGGATAAGTTTAGGAAATTATATAAATAGGTGTCATAGGTATTTTTAGTGCACACAAGAGAGAAAGTGAGCATAGAGACGAACTTGAGAGAGAACCGAGCTGAGGAGAGCAAACCCAGAGAGAAAGACAAGAGGTCTAGGAAAACTTAAAGAAGTGAGTAACAACAGAGTGTTAAGGGTCAAGATCGAATTGGTTAGATTCGTAGAAATAGGAAAGCTACTCTTATCCAAGGTCTCTTAGGTTCAGATTGTTCGTCTACATACATGTTGAGCAGAGAGGATCACTTGTATTGAGATGAAAGTGGATTTTATTTATTGGGAGAGTTACGAGTTTTGTAATTCTCTTGACTTAATATAATCTAATTAGTGGTGAGTTTTATGTCGGGCTTAGTAGAAGCCTAGGGTTCTCACCATGGGGAAAATCGTTGCATTTGAGCTGAACTTACTATCTAACAATTCTAAGTTCAATATTGTGGCTTATCTCCCTTTCCACATTTTTAACACACTCACTCTATAGCTTGTTGTGTTTACTTTGGAGATTAGACTAGCTTAAAAGTGTTTTCAACTTCCGCATTATTTAAAAACTTTAGCTAGTTGGTGTAGCTACTCTTTTATAAATGTTAGCTGACCCAAGATACTCTATCTAATCCGGCAGTGAGTCTTTTCTATACTTATCTCGCTGGATTCGATCCTTATACACTAGCTTGTGTATTGTTTTGACCCCTCAAAACCCACAATTGGTATCAGAGCTCATGTTGCTCATATTGCATTGATTCCTACTCTCTAGTCTGAAGCATGGGAAACGAAAAAAACGTTTTTACCTAGGAATCTCTTTGGCTAAGCCTCATATCTTAGATGAGGGTGAACTAGACTGGTGGCTCACTATGAGTAGAAATACATCCAACAAAATGACTATCAATGTTGGAGGATTATTGAAAAAGGTGAAGAAAATCTCAAGGACGAAACAGATACATACAAATGGGGACCAACAGAGTATGCTACGTTAGAGAAGAATGCCACGGAGAAGAAACTCATACTCAATGCTCTTTCTCGTAAGGACATTGACAAAATTATATCTCTACCCACTTCTAAGCTCATGTGGAATGCTATCATAGATATGGACAGCGGAAGTGAGGATATGAAGAACAACCATCGATTCGAGCTTCAAAGGGACTTCCATTCATTTAAAATGGGAGAAAGCGAGTCTGTCTCATATTATCACTCTAGATTCCAGGTTCTGTGTGATAAAATGTCCTCCGCATGACTAAAGGTAGAACCCTGGGAACTCTCTTTCGCTTTTATCCATGGTGTTAACTCTAACTTTGACACAACTAAACGTATAATGCTAATGATAAAAGAAACAAAAGGTTTGTCTGCATCTGTTCTTGCCGAAAAATTAAGAATACAGGAAACCGAGGATAAAAAGGAGTCAATAGCATCGAAAGAAACCCAAGGAGTAGCTCTCAAGCTCACCTGTGTTCTTCAAAAGGTCGAAGATAATGAAGAATTAGATAATGAAGAATTAGATAATGAAGAATTAGACAATGAAGAAGATAGGGAAATAGCGATGATGACCAAGCTTGTCATAAGGTTCTTTAAGAAGAGGAATGGCTTACCAATGAGGGAATACAAGCCAGCAGGTCTCAAGCAGATCACATGCTACAACTTCTCAGGTAAGGGAAATTTTGCCAAAGATTGTACAAGTACAAAGGTTGAAGATAAAGAGGAACAAAGCCGATCTAAACACCACCTAGAAAGGCATTTGTCACCTTATGGTGTGATTCGGATGATGAAATGGACATTAGAGAAGAACCATAGTGTCTAGTCGTTAACAAAGAACCAGCTCCTGAACCTGAGTTTGAGGTCAACATTCTTGAAATTAAATCTTCCTAAACACCCCTTCTTTCTATATCTGAGGGTGTACTCGATCAAGCAAGTCTTTGTAAAGATAAGCATGAATAGAATGATTCTGGTTCATCATAGTCTGTTATGACTATATCTGAGGTTGAGCTCATTCAAGCGAGACTTGAGAAAGACAAGCTTGAATCTGAGCGAGTCATCTAAGACTCAGCCTGTGCGTATGAAGCTCTTTAAAGCCAAATATGAACAAGCAAGAGCACAACGAGTGTTACCCACCAAAGGTAAAGCTCGTTCAGTGCTGTGTCTTTACGATGATGACTCTTCTAAGCGAGTTCCTAGAATTGTGAAGATGAAAGTTCTACCTTCCAGTTATGGAATCACAAGCTCTAACATTCCTACAATGTCAAAACTCCATTTGGAACAATTTTCTTGATCTTATTTTTCAGGATGGAATGCAGAGTAGTGAGCACAACGTCATATCTAAAGCTACTCTCATTCACATATAAGGAGGAGTTCTCTATCTCCTTCTGGGCTGAATTAAAATGATCAAGCATGCATAAATGTCTAATAAACATCTCTTCCAATCTTATCTTACAAGAGGTGTACATCATGTGGTTAAGTATTAGCTTTTATAAAGCGAGTCTCACTCAGTGGTTAAGTTGCATTTATCTTTCAAAGCGAGAATCAGATAGTTCAAGCGAGTCTCTGAAGACTTCAAGTGATTTTTTTTCTCAACTCGCTGAACTATAACTAATACTTCCAGAAGATCCAAACTGCAATCCATATCTCTAAATGCACTTTGCGTGGATATCTTCATAAGCCTTTAGCTTTTGCGGGACTTCTTCTTATTATTTTAGAAGAAACAAGAGATGCATTGTAAGTTTCTCCCATACTTTGACTATGAATTATGCTTTTTAATTCTACTTTGGGAACTTTAGTTGGATTATGTTGCTTGCTTCCTTGATTTTCATGCTTATCTTTTCACAAGCAAATCTAGCCAAGGTAATATATTGTATGAAAGCTATTGATTGTAGTCTTAGCAAACTACATGCTCTTCTTATGTGCCACAAATAGAGAATGGTGATCGTCTTCTTGCCTTATTACATGCCTAAGAAATAATCCATTCCTACGGTGCCCTAGCCTAAAAATAATATAACGCTTCCTTATTCCCTTGATAAACTCCACAATAGGAAGTATTCATTTTTGTGTAAAAGCTAGTTGCCCCTCTTATGCACAAACGCTATATATTCATTAAATGCTGAGTGTGAGCGTATTATGTCCCTTATTTTGAAATGTGCATTTCCCGTTAATCTTTCAAATGCTTAAATGATACATTGGGTGCATATATACACTTGCTTTACACTTTTAAGCATGATCAAGCGCTTGTGTAAGAGTCACTCCGAGGCATTCTGAGTCGCTTTTGGGTTTGCTTAATAGCAAGGGTTTGCTTAATGAGGAAGGTAATTTTTTTTTGACTCTAAAAAGTGAAGTCTAGATAAGTAGCCCAGTGATCTAGTATAAATAGATTCAGCAAGGCTAAATGGATTCAGAAAAACCATACTTAGACTTCATATCGCATCACAGTAGCTGCCAGCGCATCTCTTCTAGTTGCTCCAACGCATATGTTGCAGAGACACTTGTCACTCAAAAAAGCGCTTCAGAAAAAGCGTATCTGCATGTATCCGTTGAACTGCTTCAAAGATTATAGCCGTTGATAAAGAGCCATTGAGAGTAGCCGTTGCGAGTATCCAACGATTGATTTGGTGTCAGAATATTACAGAGGAAGGAAAGCGCTCCACTATATAAGCACTGGTATATACTCTTTATCAATTTTACAGTGTTTCTTATATACCTTCTCTCTGTTCATCACTCCTTCTCCCTCGCTACGCTCACTCTCAAGTATTAGCTCCTCAGAAATCTTAAATTCCTTATTTCCAAAAATCCAAAGCTCCACAATATCAAATGGCCAATCAATCTCCCCTTGCCAACTTGTCCAAGGAAGAGATCCTTGAAGAGCTCTATCATCAGAGAAAGGAAGATGTCGAAGAGATTGTGCAGCGCCACCATCTAGTTGCTCGGACTTCCACATCATCACTAGCTACACCAAAGGTGGCTTTATCTGATTCACCTCCACCTCCACCTCCAGACGCTCCAGCAGCTCCTACCACAGAAAATCTAGAGCTCTTTGAAGAGCAAGCTGATCCAACAAGGAAAGAGATCATCCCTGTTGAAGATCCAGTAGCTTCGTCTGTTGCTAAGGTGATCACAGATCTGGTGAATATTGATTCATAGGTTTTACTACACCAACGAAGTCTGCAAAAGGTGATCAACCTCTTCTTACCTCTTCTTCAAACCCTATCTCTCTAGCTGCATCATTCCAGGATGAGGATGCTGAGGAATTTTCACCAGCACAACAAAGCTCTTTAAAAACGTTAAGAGGGAGTCTAAAGCTGCTAGGAAGCGCAATCTAGTTGAGATTGAGGAAGATAAGCTATTATTCGAAGAAGAGAGTGCAGAATCAACCCCTCCAAAGCAGGTAAAGAAGGAGGTAAAGCAGAAATCGAAGAAAAAGGATAAGAAAGAGCCTAAGGAAGCTTCATTAGAACTTTCTCCGATCCCTCTGGGCATCATAAAGCGAGGTATACTCGCTCCCCTAATAGTGCCTCCGGAGATTCTGAAGGATATTGAGGATTCATCTGGGTCTGACCGATTTCGCTACATCCTAAAGATGCAAAACTGGGACAAACTCGAGACTAAGGTCAGTAAAGCGGGTATCGACTTGGTAAGACAGTTCTACTCTCGCTTTTCCATCTCTTATTCAACTTCTGGTGAACCCTCTACCATAAGTTTATGTGGATCAACAACGTTGAAGAGAGTTTCAAGGTGAATGATTTGACAAAGGCGATAGGTCAAGAGCATGGACCTGATGGCTCGTTGATTGGATTTTGCAACTTATATAAGAAGAACTATCCAAGCAGTTCCACTGTGATAAAGGAGATAGTGTTTGGAAAGAATGTGACAGCGAGTCTGAAGACTGAACATCTTTCAGTGTCAAAGAGACTCCTCCATCACTCATCGTCAAGAACATCAATCCTCGCAACACCAACCTCGACCTAGTGACCATTGCTGATTGATGCATAATGGCTCAGTGTCTGAATTGAGAGCTCATCAACACCGCCCAGATCATGTTTTCACACACGGTTCTCAGCAGAGCTCACCATGGTAGTCCGCTTCCTTTCCCGCACATCATTGCCCATATGTTGAAGAATGAAGGTTTGTATAAGCCAGTTTCTAAGACCAGCTTCAATGACATACTAACTATGGAAAAGGTTTCCGATATAGTAGCTAATCCTCCCAAGTCACTCCCGCCAATAGGAAGCTCTTCCCGTACCCAATCTAGAGAGCTAGTCACACCACATGTCAGCGAGTCTTCATCCATTGTCTTTTCTATCCAGAGTTTGTCTACAACCATTGAGAAGTGACTTAGAGAGATCCAGACACATTTTTAGTTGATGACAGAACACCAAGAAGAGCACACAACTATTCTTCAGAAATTGGTGTCCCTTACCCAACAACGCAATGCTTAGGGTGCTTCTTCTTGTGTTTTTTTTCTTTCTCTATGTCGTTTTTGCATGTTTTTTTGGTTAACTAGTAATCATAGGACCACCCCAGCTATCAAAGGTGTAAGGATTTTCATGATATAACTGTATTTTTTGATTGCTTCTATAAACATGTGCTATTCTACTTGACTACATCTTGATATTTTGTATTGAATGTCTTGATTTATCTGATTAATAAGCTAGCTTGTTTCCCTTTCCCACTATTAGTTCCCTTTGCATGAATTATCTAGCATATTTGATGATGTCAAAAGGGGGAAGTAAAACAGGTACAAATATTTTTCGACGAAATGAGAAGAATTTAGACCAGCTTGGTCTAAGGGGGAATAAAGGTTTTTCGACTAAATGTGAAGAATTTAGACCAGCTTGGTCTAAGGGGGAATAAAGGTATACTTGCTAAGTGCCTTTAGCAAGATTTTGAGCAGATTTGGTAAATCTGTTAAGTATCAGTTTAAGCTTCATTTCATATGTTAAGCTTAACTGAGTACGTTTTTAAAATATATGTGCTTACATTGTTTAAGTGTTTGTCATCATCAAAAAGGGGGAAATTGTTAGTTTAAGCTTGAGTAGATTAAACGTTCCACTTGTTTTGATGATGATAAACATAGCATTGTATGTCTTTTGTATGTGAAAAGCTTTCTAGGACTAGCTCGAGGAGTTAGGAGAATAGCTTTGATACAAGCAGACAAGCTAGAGACTAGCTTTGTGCCTAGCGGGGAAAGCGAGTCTCGCAAATGCAATATTGGATAAAGAGTGAAGAAAAAAAATCCCAGGTGATGAGTTGTGAAGAACAAAGGACTAGTAAGAGCGAAGAGAGTCCCTGCGATCTAGTGGATCAAGCTTCAAACCCATAGTGAATTATACAAGTGGATCTAGTGTAGAAGTGTGTCCTACACTGGAATCCTACACCAGCGACATAGAGGATTCAGGCGCAATGAAGGGAAGGCCGAGAAGCTAAGGATAGGGGGATGTGCGATTCCTACCTATGGATAGTGAAGAACATGGATTGCCAAGCTGGACAAATTAGAGATGCGCGGAGTGGTGTGGAGAGGATTGCCAACGTAGACAAAGTTATTTCTCAAGGAGAAGGAAGAAGGGCATGGAATCAAGTGGTGTTCCAAGAGGCGAATCGATCACACAGATTGCCAGTGTGGATTCTCATTGCAATTTTGTTATAGTTTGTTTCTTTACACTACTAAAAAACAGCGTTTTAGGGAGCAAAATTAGCGACAAACGCGGGTTTGCTTGCTAAATATGAGAAATTCCACAATTAGCGACGAAATTTTGCGCCAAAACATATTTTTTAGCTAAAACTCGCCAATTCAGCCAAGAGTGTTGTTAGCGAGTAAAATTAACGTCGAATTTAATTTTGTCGACAATTGGCGAGCAATTTTTTCACGGTAAATTAGCGTGCAAAATTTTGCACACTAATTCTGTCGCTAATGAGTGTATTAATTTAAACACCAGCAAAATCGACTCTTTTTTCACGAACATATAGAAGCGAGAACAACGAAAGGCGAGAGCAGCAAACACTAAGGTGAGAGCGGCGACACCGGTGCGAGATTGGGCGGACAAAGGGCGACGGCGACGGTAGGTTTTTCTCCTTTCTTCTTCCTCCTTAGTCCTTCTAGCTTATTACTCACAAATTAGGGGGAAAGTTGTGTAACCTAGGTTTTGCTCAAACAAGTTCGATTCGGAACTATATTCTCAAATTAATCTCATCCTAGCTCATACAAAGTCATAGTAAGTGCACTCTTCCATCTTGATTTTAATTTTGAGTTGAATTGATGTTATGTGAATTTTTAGGTAGATTTAGAAAAGTGTGCATTTGGGAATGTTGTGTGAATGTTGTGAAGTTGTGAACTTACGAATCAATTACAAATTTATCGATTTGTGAAATTGGTGGAAATACAATTTTATAGAATCAATTGCAATTTGTTGAATCTGGGGAATTTGGAAAATAAATTGAATTTGTGAAGTTGCGAATATGTCGATAATAGGAATTTTTGAATTTGTCTATTATAGGAATTTGTGAAATTGCAAATTTGTGAAATTGTGAATTTGAGAAATTGTCAATTTGTGAATTTGGTTGAATCAATTGCGAATTTGTAGAATTTGTGAATCATTTGTGAATTTTTGAATTTGTGATGTTGTGGAATAAACTGAATTTGTGAATTTATGAACTTATGAAAATTTGTTTCTACGAGTTATTTATTGAATTTATTGGTCCATTAATAGAACTTCTATATGTATATACATGTTTAAGGATAATAAAACAATTCGAAAAACGAGTTTAGATTGTAGTTGGATGTATAATAGAATATTAGGAGATGGCATGCTCTCATTAGAGTTAGTAAGTCATCTTGACAAGTTCGTTGAATTTTCTATGCAACATCCTGAGTGTATGGACGGTGATCGGATGAAGTGTCCATGTAGTAAGAGTACGTGTCAGAATACGTTTTATCGAAGCGTCGATGAAGTGAAGTTACACGTCATGACTAACGGGTTTGTGCGAGAGTATTTTGTATGGATTCATCATGGTGAGAATGGTGTGCAACAACCGTCTGAAGAGTTTGAGTATGGAAATGTGGAATACAGTTCAGTTCAGAGAATGGTTATTGATGCAGCTGGGCCAAGAATGTTTGGAGAAGAAGGTGTGAATGAAGAAGCTCTGAATGAAGAAGCTCAGAAGTTTTATGATACGATGCGTGCAACTGAAGGAGACATATGTCATGGTAATAAGAAACACTCACCTTTGTCTGCATCTATTAAGATGTTAGAGATTAACATGGAGCTTCAGTGTCTTTAGTAGACGATGTGAGTGACCTAATCCAGGAATTGTTACCTGATAACAACAAGATGCCAACCAACTTTTCTAACATCAAGAAGTTGGTGAAAGGTCTCAGTTTGCCATATGATGTAATTGATTGTTGTATAGACAACTGCATGATTTATTGGGGGCAAGATGAAAACGCCACACAATGCAAAGTGTGCGACAAGCCAAGGTGGAAATCCAACACAAAAAAAGAAGAAGAGAAAAGTTAATGTGCCGTACAAGAAGATGTTCTATTTTACTCTAACTCTGAGGCTACAAAGGTTGTATGTTCAGAAGCAACAACAAAGTATATGAGATGGCACGCTGAACATGAAATGATTGATGGGAAGATGTGTCACCCGTCTGATTCTCCATCCTGGAAACAATTCAGTAAGTTACATAAGGATTTTGCAGCAGAAGTTCGAAATATCAGACTAGGATTATGCACTGATGGATTCCAACCATTTGGTAGCTTTGGGTAGCAATACTCTTCATGGCAAGTAATTGTGACGCCGTATAATCTAACTCCAGGGATGTGTATGAAAGATGAGTTCATGTTTTTGACAATACTTGTCCCCGACCCTCGAAATCCAAAATGCTGGATGGACATCTTTCTACAACCATTGATAGCCGAGTTGAACCAACTATGGAGCCAAGGTACGATGATATATGACATTCATAGGAGACAAAATTTTCAAATGAGGCCTGCATTGATGTGGACAATCAATGACTTTCCTACATATTCTATGTTGTCTGGTTGGAGCACACAGGGAAACTTGCATGTCCATATTTCATGGAGGATACTGATGCATTCACACTCCCCAAAAGTGGCAAACAATCATGGTTTGATTGTCACCAAAAGTTCTTAAATCCAGGTCATTCTTATCGTCGGAGCAAAACTGATTTCCAAAAGGGAAAAGGAGTGAGCAAGAGATTTGGAAGAGTGAAAAACAGGAGAAGAGTTGATAGAAGAAGTGGATCGTTTGGGGTTTATGAAGGCATACGAATATGAGGCTGAGAAGGTTAATGCTCAGAAAGCTAAGAGTCATGGCTGGAACAGGAAGAGTATATTTTGGGATTTGCCGTATTGGAAGACAAATATGATTCGACATAATCTCGATGTGATGCTTATTGAGAAAAATGTCTTTGACAATGTTTTCAATACCGTCTTAAATGTCCCCGGGAAGACAAAAGGCACTGCAAAATCTCAGGAGGAATTGAAAGATATTTGTGATCGTCCAAGTCTAGCAAGGAAAGAAAGTACCGGTAAATATCCAAAGGCGTTGTATGCTTTGGATAAAGAGGCAAACAAGATTCTACTTGAATGGTTTAAGTCCATAAAGTTTCCGCATGGCTATGTTTCAAACTTGTCGAGGTGTGTGGATTTCAACAATCTAAAAATGGTTGGAATTAAAAGTCATGACTGTCATGTCTTTATGCAGCAACACCTTCTGCCAATTGCTTTTCGGGAGCTTCTTTCAAATGAAGTTTAAGAGCCGATAACGGAGTTGAGTATTTTTTTCAAAGACTTAACTTTTACATTGTTAAAGGCTACCGATCTAGAGCGTATGGATCTTGAGATCCCGAAGGTACTTTGCAAGTTGGAATGCATATTTCCGCCAAGCTTTTTTGATTCAATGGAACATCTCCCAGTACACCTTCCATATGAAGCTTTAATGCAGGCCCTGTGCAGTATAGATGGATGTACCCATTTGAAAGGTACTTGCTATCTATTTATTTTTTTGATTGTTGATTACTAATAGTGCTTAGTAATTATGTTATTTTTTATGGAACAGATATATAAGAACGCAGAAAAAAGGTTACAAATAAAGGTCAAGTGGAAGGAAGCATTCGTAACGGTTTTTTTTTTGCCAATGGTAAATAATTGTATAAATGGCAAAGTATTTACAACTAATGATAGTTCAGCCTGCTGATCATAGCTCTACCCCTTCTACCACTCGTCCGCAGTTTACAAATCATACGGAACTTACAAACCTCAATAATCTCTCTCCCAATTTCACTAGCAACAACTACTTTATTGTTAAAAATAACATCATTCCTATGTTTCCATACATAATAAACACATCCCATCAAAGCATTCAAACGACCCAAGTAAATGTTGTTCTTGCGTTGGTTGCAAGAAGAGAACCAACTCCACCAATCAAGAAGACTCGCCTTCAATACAGTAACTCCCTGCCATCTCATGACAATGCCGAAAATCTCTCTGACGACCAAACACTCAGACCACAGGTGTGTAGACGTCTCCTCTGCGTTAGAGCATAGCACACACTCCGCAGAATCAATCACCCCCCAACGATGCAGATCAACGCGCAGTTGGAGGCGTTTCTGAGTTGCCAACCAGCAGATAAAGATCCACTTCGAAGGCTGTATCCCACTCCAGAGAACCTCACACCAACTGATCGGAGAGTGTGAACCAGAAATGTATGCATACAAGCCAGCAGAATCAAGTTTCCCATTGGGAGAGATGTGATCCTCCATTTCAGCATCCCTGCTGCAATCCAGAAAAGCATCACGCGTAGTAACAACCTGCTTCCAAAGACCAGAGCTCAAGGAATTGAGCGTTACTGTCCAAACGTCCCTGCCCTTCAGCAGATTGCTGCGCGCCCATAACACCCACAAGGACTCTCTACTCCGAAGAATGTCAGCAACAAACCTAAGCATAAGTGTTTTGTTCCAAGACAGTAGTTCCTTGAAACCCAGACCTCCACATACCCGAGGCTTACAGACCTGCTTCCACGCAACCAGAGACCGCCTATTACCAATGTCCCCAGTCCATAAGTAGGAGCGAAACAAAGCCTCAATTCTGCGAATCACCCCCTTCGGGAACAAGATGACCTGCATCCAGAAGCTGATAACACTCTCCAATACAGATTTAATGATTTGCACTCTACCAGCATACGACAAACATCTAGCCTGCCTACATGAGATGGCACTCTGAACACGACTAAACAGTTGCTGAAAATCACCATACCTTAGCTTCTTGGAATGAAGCGGAACTCCAAGATAGCGTACAAGCAGGTGACCAATCCGAAAGCCCATGAACTCGGCAAGTTCCGCTCTCCTGCTAGCCTCAACACCACCAAAAAACATGCAAGTCTTGCTTGCATTTGCAATCAAACCAGACTCAGCAGCGAACCCAACAAGCACATCCCTAACAATACGAAGGGAAGACATCACAGGCTTGTAGAAAATCAGCAGGTCATCAGCAAAAACAAGCGTAGTAAGCCCTAGCTGTTTACACCTAGGGTGAAAGTAGAACCCCCTACTAGCACTCGCACTCTGCATCCTCCTAGTAAACATCTCCATCACCAGAACAAAGAGGAAAGGAGAAAGAGGGTCACCCTGTCTCAAACCCCGGGCACCCTTGAAGAATCCTTCAACTTCCCCGTTCACAATAATGGAGTAAGAGGGGGTGGTGACACACTCCATAATCAGTTGAATAAACTGGTAAGGCAGATTAAGGAACTCAAGAGCCTGTCTCAGAAACTTCCAGCTGACGCAGTCATATGCATTCTGCAAATCAATTTGCATTAGACATCGAGGCGAGGTACCACGACTATCATAACCCTTAACCAGGTCCTGAGCCACCGCAATATTATCAGAAATACGACGGTTAGGAACAAAGGCACACTGATTAAGAGACACAAGAGAGCCCAACAGAGGACGCAATCTCGCAACAAGCATCTTCGAAATTACCTTGATAACTGTGTTGCAGCACGCAATAGGCCTGAATTCCTTTACAAGAAACGGTTTTTCAACCTTAGGAATGAGCGCAATGAATGTGGCATTATTCTGGCGAAGAAGGCGACCCCGGACAAAGAATTCCTGAATAGCTGCGCAGAAATCACCCTTAACAATGGACCAACAATGTTTGAAGAACAAACTGCCAAATCCATCGGGACCGGGTGATCTAATATTACCAATGTCCCGTAACGCCTCCCAAACCTCAGCCTCGGTATAATGCAGGCAAAGGCTTTGATGCCAATCAGCAGCAACACGCGGACCAGAAAGCAAACTGAAATCCAGATCAGCAGATACAACATCAGTCCCAAACAGCCCCGTAAAGAACTGAGTAATCTCACCCGCAATCTCAGACTTCGAAAACAGTTCAGCACCATCCGCCGCATTAAGCGTGACGATGGTAGATCTCCCTTTGTATTGCTTAATTCCGTTGAAGAACGCAGCAGAACGTTCTTCTCCAAGCACAATCCAATCCCGCTTAGTTTTCTGTGCAATATAACTTTCCAGTTGCGAAGTGCGCCTGCTCAATTCAGACTTAGCATCCCGCACCTCCTCTTGAAGCTGCTCACACATAAAATCATCCTGCAATCTGATTTGCGCCTGCTTAAGCCGCTGCGAGCATTCATCGACCATAGATTCAAGACTCCGAAAACGACCACACTGCCACTCCCGCAGTCTAGCTTTAAGTCGCTTCAACTTAGCAGCTAAGATGTACTGAAAATTGCCAGCAACCGGAGCATCCCAATTCTGTCTAACCACATCCAAAAAATCTCCTTCCTCCGTCCAGAAGTTACGAAATTTAAATGGGATGCGCTTGAAAGACGACGTTGGGTTAAAATGAACCACAGATTGTTGAAACGAAAGACCCCAAAGAGCGTTTATCAAAACTCGATCCAACTTACATGCCACCCGACGGCTTCTGGCTTGTTGATTATTCCAAGTAAAATGAGCACCGGAATAAACATGATCCACCAAGTCCGTCTGATTCAGAAAGCAATTGAAATCAAGATCAATGTCATGGAGGTGACGGGAACCCGACACTTTCTCATCCGCCTTAGCAATACAATTGAAATCACCCATCACAGCCCATGGCTTATCAATTGAAGTACGAATGAGAGAAATTTCAGACCACAACACACGACGTTCAATACAATCATTGCTTGCGTATACCACAATCATAAAGAACTCAATGCTACCATCTCTGCTACGCACTTCCAAATGAACAAACTGTTTAGTAATAGCAATAGGCCGAACATCAAGCAGCCCATCATCCCACATCACCCAAATTCTGCCCTTACAAGTGCTCGAGCTATTCGTAATGAACGGCCATCCCAATCTAAGACGACGTTGAAAGAGCACCTCGTTAGTCTGACTTATTTTCGTTTCCACCAAACCAATAAGCGTAACTTTATTACGCTTCAAGAACTCTGTAATAAGCCTCGCTCTAGGGGCAGAGTTACACCCCCTAGAGTTCCAGGCTACAACGACGGTGTCACTCATTGACCCTGCGCCCTACTCGGGCCGCCGCTTCGCAAATTATGCATATTTGCATTATTTCTACCCTTATTCTTTTTAGCAGGATTATCAACACCCACCTTAGAATTTGTGGTATTTCCAGGCAGTGATGGATTAGCAGGAGTGTTCCCATTCCCCTTCCCAACTTTGTTCTGCTCCAGAATTGCCTCGCCCTTAGCAGTAGCATCCACCTTGCTACTAGTGCCTGTTGCAGGAGCATTCTGCGTGTCAGACGAAGACAAGGCACGAGCAGGATCGTGCATAGAACTACACTCAGGTTCAACAGCTGCAGTAACCACAACCCCCAAAGCATCCGAAGGAGCAGATACCACATCCTTTGACTTCTCAACAGCCAATGCCACCTGAGGTGTCACTTTAGCGGAATCACCAACCTCAGTAGCGTCAGAATCAATCTCAGCAGTGATTCCCCCATAAGCAGTCTCAATGTGTACCTCTTCATCCACCACAACAGTTGCAGGCTCAATATGTTCACCCTCTGACTCAGCAACAACCTCTTTCTCCTGATTACTTTCAGCGACAACTTCTTCTTTCTTATTCTTGCACTTATGCGTAGAGTGGCCAAAGGCAGCACAGTGATCGCATACCCACGGCACCCATTCAAACCATACTTTCTGGTGATAAACTTTACCATCCGGATCACACAGAAGAATCTTCGCCCTACTAATCTCTTCCGGCGTAACCTGAATTAAGAGCCTCGCACAATCTTGCATCACCCCCGAGGCGGTATCATCATCCATTGCCAAGGGAGTACCGATCATATTTGAAACCACACGGAGCATATGCTTCGAACTAAACAGATGATTCAAATTACGCAATTGAACCCATGCCGGGACATCCTCAAAATGCGACCAAGACATTGGCTTACCAGGGTGCCAGCGAGTAAACACCATTGGAAACTGTCCTTCATAGCGCCATGGACCGCCATGTAATGCACGTTCAAGATGCTCGTTCGTCTCAAAACGGAAGCAAAAGATGCCATTACGTTTGATGCTAACCTCAGGCAAGAATTCCTTCCAATTGCAGTTTACAAATTCAAGCATACCAGAAAGATCGCTTCTCGGTCCAAGCACGCCTCCGATTAACGTAAACTTGATCCGTTCCAATTACTTCCCAACTTCTTCAAATGTAAAGTCATAAATCTTCTTATCTGTGAGATCCATCTTTTCAATAACATGAAGCGGAGACGACGGGACATGCGAAACCGGCTTCTTGGGTTGTCTCTCCAACCTGTTAGCCTTCAACTGGCCGGCGGAAACAGGCTTCGCCGCCGCCCCTGACTGAGGAACACCGGTGTTAGAAGCCATACGCAAAAACCCTAATATTTCCAAACCCTAATTCTTCAAACCCTTCAGCCAAGACTTGTGCAGAACGGAACCAGTACACAGCCCAGAAGAGAACGCAACCCCCCCCGCCAATGGGACACACCTCCTGTCGGGCAAGCCGGAGACACCGCCGGAGACGCAAGGAAATGGCCGACGAAATCCAGGAGCGTGGGATTCAGAGAGTTAGTTACCGGCGCTATCCTTTAGCTTGTATGGAAACCACAAAATTTGCTTCCTTTTATTTTACAGACGGTGATCCTAGGTTACTTGAGAGGTTGTAAAGAAATGAAGTGTGTGATATGGATGACGATGATGACACGGACAAGTTAACAATTTTCAAGTCTGCAGGAAGACATGTAGGCGCTTGTGGGAAAAGGTATTTGGATAACAAGGAGTTAGTTGCTCCCCACAGTTACATTCTTTTGAACTGTCCTGAAATCAAATCATACAGAGAGTAAGTGTTCAAGTCATTTAAATGGATTCCTTTCGATTGGATCATCTATTAATTTGATTCATTTTTTTCCTTCGATCTCAAAGTGAATTTGTGGATGGATTGTATGTAATCAACCCTGAGATCACGCAAGATTAAATTGAAGCGAAGTTGGAGAATGATTTTGCATTATGGTTTAAGCAACATGTAAGTATTGAAAATGTATTAATTTATGGAATCGGTTCAAGAGTGAGGTGACCTAAATAAGTCATGTTTGTGTTTTAGGTACATTCTTCAACTACAATCATAAATCCTGATATTCGTAGTCTCACTCAAGGGCCGCTCCAACAAGTGTCAACATACAATGGATTTTGTGTGAACGGGTTTAAGTTTTAAACTCAAGCATATGGAGAAGACAAAGTCACGATGAATAGTGGTGTCTGTGTGAAAGGATCTCTCTATGCCCCGGGAGAAAGCGAATTTTATGGAGTGTTGGTTGATATTGTTGAGTTGGAGTACCCAGCCTTGCCAATCAAGAGGACCATGTTATTTAAATGTGATTGGTTCAATCCAACACCAAGTGTCGGTATGACAGTGCATCAAAGCTACAATATGGTGGATATTAATCATAGAAAGAAGTACAACAAATATGAGCCATTTATTTTAGCAGATTAAGCTACTCAAGTCCATTACTTAACGTATCCAAGCAAAAGACGAGATAAAGTAAACGGGTGGGTTGTGTGTAAGATAAAGGCGCGAACTGAACTTGACATTCCAGAGACTCTTGTTTTGGCTTTTCAAGATGACGTCACAGAACATCATCTCATTGTCACGACATCTGAAGAGGCACCCATACTTGTTGATCCAACTGACGAAGCAGAAGAAGTTGAGATTCCATCATCTTCATCTGAGGAAGATGAAGATGAAGAAGTTGACATTCCATCTTCTTCATCAGACGAAGATGATTCTGATTCAAATTATGAATAACTAGGATGACGAGTAGCTAGTATTGTTGTAATGAACATTAGATTATGTGTTGTTATTTTTGAATGTTGATGAAGAACATTATATTCCACCATCTTTAAATTATGACAATGAATTATATGTTTATTTTGTATGCGTTATTGTAAAATTACAGATGAGAGGACAACCCAGCAACAGAGGTAGGGTAGACAGACCCCTGTCACCTACGTACCTATGGAAGAGGTCAATGAAGAAGCGGGGGAAGGTACACAAACCCCTGCCACCAACCTACCTCTAGAGACTGTTCATGATGAGCCACGATCTCGAGTTCCATCCGAGAGGACGCATATTTATCCTCAAGGGTACGTCATTATGTAATCTTATTTAACATTAATTAATTATTTGAGCCGACTTACAATTTTTAATGCACACAAAAACCAACTTCATGATTCTTGGAATCATGATTCTGGGATGGTATCGAGGCATATGCTTTGGATATTTAGGCAACGGTGGTATCTCGAAGGCCACCAATGGAAGGGTCTTAGTCACGATCAAATTGGTTTCTACTTTGAGGAATTGAAGGTAATTATCATATTTTCTATTATATTAATGTCTTGTTATTCTAACTTGTTTGTTTACTTTATTCAGAAATACTTTTGGTGGGACCAATGCTATAGTGAACCGTACATCAGAAGTGTCTTCGAAAGGACGCATATTTATCCTCAAGGGTACGTCATTATGTAATCTTATTTAACATTAATTAATTATTTGAGCTGACTTACAATTTTTAATGCACACAAAAACCGGCTTCATGATTCTCGGAATCATGATTCTGGGATGGTATCGAGGCATATGCTTTGGATATTCAGGCAACAGTGGTATCTCGAAGGCCACCAATGGAAGGGTCTTAGTCCTGATCAGATTGGTTTCTACTTTGAGGAATTGAAGGTAATTATCATATTTTCGATTATATTAATGTCTTGTTATTCTAACTTGTTTGTTTACTTTGTTCAGAAATACTTTTGGTGGGACCAGTGCTATAGTGAACCGTACATTAGAAGTGTCTTCGAAAAGCATGTTGTTGTACGGTATTCGGACACATTAACAAAAATTAAAAAAAAACAAAAAATGTGACCATTCCAGATGTGATTTGGGAAGCCTGACAGAGAGAATGGGCAACACCAGAAGCACAAAAGCTGTCAAGCACCTACCGTGCAAATAGACAAAGCGCTCCAACTGGACATGATGGTCCAATGAAGCATACTGGAGGGTCTCAGTCTGCTTTTAAGCTCAATTTTTTTTTGGTATGATTTAAAAATATTCTTACACAGAATCTATTAAGTTTTATTATTAATTAATTGTTTTTGTGATAGGCTAAGGAGCTTGGACGGGAGCCGACTCTCCTTGAGCTGCATGTGCGCATGCACATGAAGAAAGACGATCACTCTCGTTTCATTGACTAGAAATCGAAAGATGTTCATGTAAGTCAAATCTAATTTATATTGGTTTTGATTTCCTTGAAGGAAAGACATTTGTATTGTGTTTTGGTGTCGCATTTGGGTATTTTGTGTATGTGATAAATGTCATGAATGGTGGGTAGCATTTATAGGTTTGCAGGTCACTGATGAAAAATGGGTAATGTTCGTATTGTAGGGGAAGTGCTATCCAATTTTTAAAAAATCTTTAATGTGCATTTCTTGAATTGCATGATCGATTTCAGGGCTGAGCGAGCTCTTGTTGACTAGTCTCAACACCCTAGCGAGGAGGGTAGCTCAACATTAATAGCGATAGGCGAGAACGAGTTATTCTTGTCTCTGGATGGAGTGAAGGGGCACCATATTTACGGGATAGGCACAACGTCTTCATCATATCAATTATCCTCTCATCAGCGTCGTCGTGCCTCCACCAGATCCTCATAAGAGAAAGAAGAACAAAAAAGCATGGACGAGCGCCTTAAGGAGATGAATGAGCAGATGAAGGCGGAGATACAAGCGTAGATTCATGAATAGATTCAAGCGACGACCGAAGCTAGAGTTGAAGAGCAGATGAGAGAGTTCCAATCCCGCTATGAAATGCAAGCTGAGGCCCAAGATAGAGTCCATACTACACTTCAGGGGCACATATCGCAGTTGATGGCCTCATTTCCCCCCGAGCACCGTCCAAGAGCTAAGGACGAGGACCATAACGTTCCATATTAGATTGACAAGTAATAGATATTGTTGGAACATGTTGGTTACTTGAAACAATTACTTGTTAGAACATGTTGGTTATTCGAACAACTATTTCTTAATTACTATTCACTTTTATAATATCTACATCTTTTCGGTATTAAATAGGTTTAATAGAAAAATAAATATATAATAATAGGTATTTATGTGAAAAAAACCAAAAATAGCGACAAAATGGATGTATTGGCGACAAAAAATTGCTCGCTAAATGCTTGAATTATGTGTGCTTTGCTCATGAATTAGCGACAAAATTGATACATTAGCGACAAAATATTGCTCGCTAATTGCTCGAATCATATGTGTTTTGTTCATGACTTAGCGACAAAATGGATGTATTAGCGACAAAATATTGCTCGCTAATTAGTGACAAAATAATTGCACGTAAAAATTGCACGCTAATTAGGCGTTGAAATTTTCACGCTATTTCCTCGCTAATTCGACGCAACTCAGTTGAATTTGGAATGCGATTTAGCGACAAAATATCGACGCTATTAGCGTGCAATTTTTTTTCCCTCGCTAAATAGAGTTTGCGACAAGGCTGTTAGCGAGAACACGTTACCGTCGAAATTTCAACGCTAACGTGCTTTAGCGTGCAAATTAGCGTCAAAAAATTTCGACTTTAATCTGCAATATTTTAGTAGTGTTACATGGAGAATAAGTTTAGGAAATTCTATAAATAGGTGCAATAGGTATTGTTAGTGCACACAAGAGAGAAAGTGAGCATAGAGACGAACTTGAGAGAGAACCGAGCTGAGGAGAGCAATCCCAAAGAGAAATACAAGAGGTCTATGACAACTTAGAGAGAAATGAGTACCAGCTGAGTGTTTAGGGTTAAGAGCGAATTGGTAGAGTCGTAGCTAGAGGAAAGTTACTCTTAGCCAAGGTCGCTTAGGTTCAGATAGTTCGTCTACACACGTGTTGAGAAGAGAGGATCACTTGTATTGAGCTGAAAGTGGATTGCATTGAGTGGGAGAATTACGAGTGTTGTAATTCTCTTGATTTAATATAATCTAATTTGTGGAGAGTTTTTATCCCGGACTTAGTAGAAGCGTAGGGTTCTCACCTTGGGGGGAAATATTTGCATTTAAGCTGAACTTACTATCTACAATTCTAAGTTTAATATTGTGGCTAATCTCCCTTTCCGCATTTCTAACACACACGCTCTATAGCTTGTTGTGTTTACTTTGGAGATTAAACTAGCTTAAAAGTGTTTTCAACTTCCGCATTATTTAAACACTTTATCTAATTGGTTAAGCTACTCTTTTACAAGTGATAGTTGACACAAGATACTCTATCTAATCCGACAATGATTCTTTTCTATACCTATCTCGCTGGATTCGGTTCTTATACACTAGCTTGTGTATTGTTTTGACCCCTCAAAACCCACAAGAAGTCTACATCAAGGATAGCCTAATTAGCCTTCCTCCAATGACTCTCCTATGGGTTGAAGAAGTCACCTAGAAGGCCTCATCTTGTAGAGGTTGCTTTGAAGTTGTAATTGAAGTTTTCTTGATAATTTTAGCATTGTTTAAGTGTGTTTTTAAGACTTAGTTGTTCTAGAATCAACCATGTGATTTTATTCTGATTTTAGACATGTTTTTAGTTGATTTAAGACTTTAGAGTGTGAATTTTAAGACATTGTGGGCCGGCTCCTAAGGGAGTATAAAAGCCTTTTCCCTTGCTTTGTAATTTCGGATTTGTTGAGTTAAGAAATTGGTTTTCTACCAAAAATAGGTCTGAACTTCTCATCCTCCAATTCACGTGTGTTTGTGATTGTTTGAGAGCAGTTTATGTGTGCTTGAGTTGTTTGAGTCCTTTTTCTTTCTTTTTGTGTGTGAATATGTTAGTTGAGCTTTAATCATCTTGTTAAAGCTTAATCTATTTCTCTTTGTTTTGATGATAACAAACTAATATGTTTAATCTCTTAGTGTTTTTAAGCCTTCCAGGTCATTGCCATATTTGTAAGGATGCGCTTAAGTCACTTAGAGATGCGCTTGACTGGTCACAGTCGCGCTTAACACCAAGCGGAGAAAGTAAGTTTCGCAAACGGTGTTTAATAAATCCATTCAAGACCAAGAAGTAAGAGTGATCGAGCTTCGAGGGCATAGAGATGCGCTTGAATGTAGTTGAAGAAAGTTGATCACGAGGTTCCACTGAAGCTTAGGGTGTGCCAGAGCACAGGAGAACAAATCTAGACACTTCGAAGGCTGGTAAAGCGGGAGAGTGCAAGTTGCGTGCACAGGAAGGTGCGAGAAGAACTTCACACTCTTTGGGACGCTACTCCAGGGATCGCCAGCGTGGCAAGAGTTTGTTAGAGCTTAAAGCACACGGATTGCTTATGTGGCGTGGATCAACACATGGAGAACAAAACCAAATCACTCCAAGCCGTTGATTAATTCTGGTGAAGTGATCAAGACACACGGATTGATGAGGTGGCATTTTATATAGTCTTTGTTTGTTACACGGTTGAGCTATAGGGTTAGCTTAAGACTTGTGTATAAATAGAGTACTATTTCATTCATTTCAAGTGTTGCAAACATTGAGAATATAGGAAGCTAGAGAGAGCTTAAGAGATATTTTCGTTTGTAATCAGAGAGTGTTGAGAGTGCCTTTGTTCTTCAAGAGCTGAACTGAGAGTATTGTAGAGAGAGTGCTTACGAGTGAGCTTCTTGTGTTGAAGCGAGAGATTGTAATCACTTCTTAATCAATACAAGTGTAGTGGTGAGTTTTATCCCGAGTCAGCTAGTGACTTAGGGTTCTCACCTTTTGAAATTCTTGTGTGTGCAAATATAGGTGCGCTTTAACATCTTAAAGCGCGCTTTATTGTCTGTCTAACCTATTCCGCACTTAAGGACTTTAGTAAATTCATTACTAATAGTTCAACAAAGGTTAAGCGCAAGTCAAGCATTCAAAGCGCAATTGAATCCTTGTTAAGCGCAACTAAGGCTTAATGAACCTTAGTGACAGAGAACAATAGCTAATCAAAACACGTGTTTTCTACTTTGGTAACGTGTTATTTCCAACAATTGGTATCAGAGCTACAGGTTAGCTATTTGCACTAATCCTTTTACAGGTTCAAAAAGGATTCTCAAGTCTAGAACGATGGCCAGCTTCAACCTCGGTATTTCTCTCGCCAAGCCCCATGTCCTTGTTGAAGGCGAACTTGAATGGTGGCTCACTATGACGAAGAATTACATCCAGTAGACCGACTACCAGTGCTGGAAGATTATCGAAAAAGGTGATGAGAAGATCTCCGAAGCGGATGACTCAAAATGGGAAGAAAAAGAGTACCAGCTTATGGAGAAGAATGCTAAAGAGCGACAGCTCATACTTAATGCACTTTCACGAAAAGATATAGACAAGGTAATGTCCCTTCCCACTGCTCAAGATATGTGGAAAGCTATTATAAACATGCACTCTGGCAGTGATGATATGAAGGACAACCGTATCTTTGAGCTTAATCGCGAGTTTTGCTCTATTCGAATGGGGGAAAGCGAGCTCGTCTCTGATTATCATTCCCGGTGTCAAATCTTGTATGACAAGATGCTTTCTGCTGGAATGGAGAAGAAAGCTTGGGAGTATTTTATGGCGTTCATTCATGGAGTGAACTCAAAGTATACAACCCTCAAGCAAATTCTTCTTCAGTCCAAGGAAACTAGGGATTTGCCTATCTCTGTGCTTGCAGGGAAATTTAAAGTGCAGGAAATCAAGAACAACGAGGAAAAACAATCAGAACGAGAGAACAAAGGGATGGCGCTCAAGTTGTCTCGTGTTCTTTCAAAAACTTGAAAATGATGAAGAAGGAGAAGACGACGATGATAGGGACGTTGCTATGATGACCAAACTTGTGAAAAAGTTTTTCAACAAACAAAAGCGCGACTCTACATATAAGCAGCGCGACCTCAGGGACTTCACCTGTTTCAACTGCAATGAGAAAGGTCACCTCGCCAAAGCGTGCCCTCATCCTAAGGTGAATCCAGGATCCAGCTCAAAACAGCCCCCCAAGCAAGCCTTCGTCACACTTTGGGGAGAATCTGATGATGATTCGGACGATGGAGCGCAACCTGACATGTGCTTAATGGCTGCCGTAATCTCAAACCAGGTAGTCAACACTGCTCAGCTCATGATGAGCCATTTGGTGTTGTGTCGCGCTGCCACTTCAGGACCTCTGCCCTTTCCTCACTTGATCTGCAAAATGCTTCGAGCGGATGGATTGTATGAACCTTCTCTCCCTGACTATGCCTGCTCTACTTTTCTCACCACAGACGCTATCGTTGCCTTACTTCTGCCCAAGAATGAGGAGAAACCCTACTCCAGCTCGCGCTCTGAGTTGAGCCCTCGCACTCGGGCCTCCTCCAGCTCCGCTGATTTATCTGCTATAGTCGCTTCTATGGAAGCGCATCAGGAGAGGGTAGAAAAGCGTCTCGGCGAGATGGTAGAGATTATGTCTTCAATGCTCAAGCTTGTCCAGGAGAAGTTTCATGAAGAACGGGGTGGTAGCCCATGAGTGGATGTGATGGTTGCGCTTCTAAGCGCATTTACTGATTCTCTTTTTTTTCTCTCTGCTATGTCTATGTGATTTTTGAATTAGCTCGCTAGGATTCCAGCTTCTCTTGTGCAGTTTGTACTTCAATGACAATATAGTATGCTTTTGATTTTTATATCTCTGAGAGCTTTGCTAACCTGACTTGTCTTTACTTGAGTTGCTCACTTTTCTTTCTTAAGATTTGTTGACGTCTTAGCTAGCAAGCGCACTCTACTATCTTTCTTACCGTATGACTTTGCTTTGAATTTTTCGATGATGTCAAAAGGGGGAAAAACACAGGTAAATTTCTCTTTGATTAAGGGGGAAGTATGAGATCGTGCTTGAAGTAAGAGTGATCGAGCTTCGAGGGCATAGAGATGCGCTTGAATGTAGTTGAAGAAAGTTGATCACGAGGTTCCACTGAAGCTTAGGGTGTGCCAGAGCACAGGAGAACAAATCTAGACGCTTCGAAGGCTGGTAAAGCGGGAGAGTGCAAGTTGCGTGCACAGGAAGGTGCGAGAAGAACTTCACACTCTTTGAGACGCTACTCCAGGGATCGCCAGCGTGGCAAGAGTTTGTTAGAGCTTAAAGCACACAGATTGCTTATGTGGCGTGGATCAACACATGGAGAACAAAACCAAATCACTCCAAGCCGTTGATTAATTCTGGTGAAGTGATCAAGACACACGGATTGATGAGGTGGCATTTTATATAGTCTTTGTTTGTTACACGGTTGAGCTATAGGGTTAGCTTAAGACTTGTGTATAAATAGAGTACTATTTCATTCATTTCAAGTGTTGCAAACGTTGAGAATATAGGAAGCTAGAGAGAGCTTAAGAGATATTTTCGTTTGTAATCAGAGAGTGTTGAGAGTGCCTTTGTTCTTCAAGAGCTGAACTGAGAGTATTGTAGAGAGAGTGCTTACGAGTGAGCTTCTTGTGTTGAAGCGAGAGATTGTAATCACTTCTTAATCAATACAAGTGTAGTGGTGAGTTTTATCCCGAGTCAGCTAGTGACTTAGGGTTCTCACCTTTTGAAATTCTTGTGTGTGCAAATATAGGTGCGCTTTAACATCTTAAAGCGCGCTTTATTGTCTGTCTAACCTATTCCGCACTTAAGGACTTTAGTAAATTCATTACTAACAGTTCAACAAAGGTTAAGCGCAAGTCAAGCATTCAAAGCGCAATTGAATCCTTGTTAAGCGCAACTAAGGCTTAATGAACCTTAGTGACAGAGAACAATAGCTGATCAAAACACGTGTTTTCTACTTTGGTAACGTGTTATTTCCAACAGAATATTTGTGAGTTGTGCAGATCTAATAGAAGGATGGAAAAACTTTCTTGAATTGAGGTTGTGGAGGACATTTGAGCCCTAGAGACGCCAGGTTGGGAATCCTACCAAATTCTAGTCAGAAACTCCCAAATTCCTGCCACAAACCACCAAGCTCCGGCCAGAAACCACCAATTCTGGCCACCTACACCACCTTCGAGGGTCCGGCCATGACCTAGCCCTTACCACCCTTCTCTATTGGTTCAAAACCACAGCAGTTGCAAGAGTCAAGGTAGTTAAGATCGCATATCAAGTTGTTGTAACCGTCGGCTTATGTTTTAGCACAAACTATTACTCCAACTTAAATCACACGTTTGCTTCAGTTACTAGTCAATGTTGGACTTGTTTTCTTGTGCTTTAATTTTCTCGAATTACAGATTTTAGGTAGCACTTATTTTAGTTGAGACAAAAATAATGGATGGATAAAAAAACAAAAAGAAGAAGTGAACGTCAAAGTCAAATGTCTCTTGCATTTTATTTAATAGCTACCTAGGATAACATCTAAGTTTGTAGTTGATTAAATTAGAGGAAGGATCAAGATCCCAATCAAGGTTAAGAAATTTTCCTCCCAAGATCAAAAAGTTGCCGCACAAGTTTAAATGCCAACCATCGCTCATCACAAACCCTAGTGCTGCGCAACACCTTACCCTAGCTTGTGTGTGCACGCTGGATTCATCAATCGGCCGACAAGATTCATCGAGCGAGTGCCGCGCAAAACCTTAATCCGTGTGTGCACGGGTTCACAATTCTGCCACTGAGATTCATCAAGGACGTGCCTCGCAAACCCTTGCCCTACTTGTGTGCGCGGTTCACAGTTCTGCCGCCGAGGTTCATCAAGGGCACGCCTCACAAACCCTAACCCTAATTGTGTGCGCCACACCACAAACTCATCGCCAGTCTCGAGCGTCGCCTATTCCTTGTGAGTGTGTTGGGTTCACAAAATGGTCGCACATGTTCATACACAACCTTTAAAGACGGAGATAGGGGGATTTCCATGAGCCCCCTGGCCTAGACCCAAATTGCCTTAGCCTATCCAAACCCTATACATGGCTCCTAGCTCACTTCCGAGCACCAACCTGGTTTCTCTTGTGGAAAAAGGTCCCATTGGCTCAATTCGCAGCTACGCTTAAGGTACTTATCTTTCTTGAGTTCTAAACCTTCAAAGTTTTATTTGAGTTGCATTACATACTTGCAACCTGATCCTAGAGTGTTTATTTTTCACTTTTTTATTCTTCTTTGTCTTTGCCTTTTTGTTGAGTCTTAACATTGAAAATCGAGCTACCGCAGATCCTACCACTACCTTAAGGCTGAGATAACATCGTAATTCATGTGCAATTGACACTCCCAGTGCAATCCGTCTAACGAGCTTGTTTTAACATCAATAGAGAGGAAGTAAAACACACATTTGGTTTGGGAAACACTCGTGAGGAGTTTATTATTGCTTGACCTAAGCTGGTTCATTGTTTAATCTGTTTTGATCATGTCTAAGTCACCAACCTGGGAGCAAAGAAGTCCATCACCTTTCCACCCAGAGCTATTCTTTATCTCAAGAAGATGAATGATAACCTAGACTGAGTGAATGCTATGTTAGAAGCGTCGAGACTCACCCTCTCCTACCTCCACCGCCTACACACTTAGGTACTAACTTTGAGGTTGGAGGAACCTCTAACCCATCTATTAGGCCACCACTAGTGAGTCAACAAGCCACCTACCAAGCTTCTATCAATGGCCAACCAATTCACTCGTCACCCGGGCAACCACAAGCACCACCGAACCAGCCTATTTACTCACACCCTATTCCTCAACTGATCTACACAATGCCCTCCCCAGTTCCTCAAACCTATGGACAATACCCTAGGCCCAAGCACCCTTTCCCTAACCCGGCCTATGCCCAAAGAGAGTACACACCTCCTCCTAATTATCATAACAATAGTCGTGCGTTTGTTAATGATTTTCAAGATAACCGAGGCGGTGACATGGACTATGAAGGTTGGAGAGGATTACCACTATGAAGAGGATGTGAGCAAGAACAAGAAGGTATAGACAAGGTGAAGATAAAGATACCACCGTTCATAGGAAAGTGTGAGTCGGATGTCTATATGGAATATAGACTAAGATTGTACAAATCTGGTCTTCCCACAACTTTCCTGAGCTTAGGAAGGTCCAATTGGAAGCCTTAGAGTTCCATGGGTATGCCATGACATGGTGGAACAATCTGGTGAATGATAGGAGGCGATCACTTGATCCCGATGTAGCTTCTTGGGAGCAAATGAAGGCTCTCATGAGGACTCATTTTGTGCCTCCCCACCACACCCAATACCTTCTACAAAAGCTTGAAAACCTAAAGCAAGGTTCCATGAGTGCTGAGGAGATGTTCAATGCCATGCAAATGGCTATGTCAAAAGAAAACAATGTTGAAGATGAAGAGTTGACAATGGCAAGGTATCTCTGAATCCTTAATCCCTATTTGTCTAAATGAGGTTGGGTTTTATCCTTATAATAGAATCACAAAGCTCCTACACTTAGCCATCAAAGTGGAGACGGAGTTCAAGCTCCAAAATCAGCAAGGTAAAAAGCCAAACTCATCTTCCAATGCTTGGCAGAACAATACACATCCAACACCGAGGAACTCTTCACAAGAGGAAGGATGATCAAGGAAGGAACCAGCTGGCTCGTCCTACCCTCCTAGAGAATCTTACACACCATATCAAGGCTCAAAAGGGAATGTCTCTAATCCCTCTTCTTCTAATCCTAAATATAGCTCTATTGAATGTTTTAAATGTAAGGGTAAGGGTCACTACATGAAAGATTGTCCTATCAAGAGAATGATGATAGTTAATCAACTAGAGAAATATGACTCAGAATCTGATCATGATGATGAACAACCCTTAGAATCTAAATTTAGGGAGCATGATGATGAATTAGGAGATGAAAATGAGGTAGTTTACATGGATGGAGACTCTTTTATTTGTAAACGCACCTTGCATGCTTAATATGTTTTATGTGATGATAACCAAAGAGAGAACTTATTTCATACTAGGTGCTTGGTTACGAATAAGGTGTGTGATGTGATCATAGATTCTGTGAGTTGTTGTAACATTGCAAGCACTAAGCTTGTCTCTAAGTTATATCTACGCCCATTCTGCCATCCTAGACCATATAGTCTTCATTGGATGAATGGGTGAGGGGAATTGATAACGAACAAGCAAGTAAAGGTACCAATCAAGTTAGGGAATTATGAGAATACTATTCTATGTGATATCTGACCTATGCAAGCTTGTCACATTCTCTTAGGTAGACCGTGTCAATATGATTTGAAAGTAGCTCATGATGGTTTTACTATTAAGCACTCATTTATGCATAACAATAGACTTATCACCCTTTGTCCTATGACACCCTTGCAGGTTTCCGATGCTAGTGACAAGAGGAGAAAGACGGAGTTTGAATGAGCTACAAAAGGGGAGAAAGAGGTTGCAAAGAAGCCACTAAAAGACCAACCTAAGTCTAGCACAAGCCAACCGAACCCTCACTTGGAAAAATCCATCCTACTACCCACTCCCACGACCCTCCTAGCTACCAAAACAGAGCTCCTTAGTGACTACCTTCCCTTAGATGTCAACCTCATGAGAATATATAGACAACTGGTCCTAGCTAGTGAGGAAACCTAGAACACCCTACCCGAGCCTATCCGAGATATCCTTAGTTAGTTCAAGGACGTGTGCCCCGATGAGCTACCCCCTGACCTCCCTCCCATTAGAGGCATTGAACATCAAATAGACCTCATCTCGGGAGCTAGGCTACCTAACCATCTGACGTACCCCAATAAACACTACCGAGGCT